>NW_023396698.1:0-104457 GCF_011125445.2 Fundulus heteroclitus | reverse complement strand
AGTCCAGATATAAATACTTTGTGCACCTATATATCAAACTGGGTTAGTTTTAGACATTGACAAACCACAAAATGTAAGGCACTGTTTATCTCACTCAGTCAACACACACACACACACACACACATGTATGTATGTATGTATGTATGCATGTATATATATATATATATATACACACACACACACACACATGTATGTATGTATGTATGTATGCATGTATATATATATATATATATATATATATATATATATATATATATATATATATATATGTAGGTAGTGCCCCAGAATCCAAGTATTTGTGATTTAAGAGAGCAAAAAACTGTTTTCAGACATGTCCTCTAGGTTTCCCTTACTGTTGGAGCTTTGTTCTCCAGGTCACATCCTCCAGCGATGCTGAAGCCCAACCCCGTCCCTTCCTCTTTATGTAGAATCACAACATGGATGTCCACTAGTCGCTGAAAAGAATGAAGCAGAATTGTGATCAGATTTTTGTTATGTTGTTTTTTCTTCATTTGTTACTTTGATTTTGGTGGGCTTATTACTAATAAACGTGCAAATGTTTTGAATTTTTCTAGCATTTTCTTTCTTCAAATAAGTTTGGTAGAGAATTAGCTCAGAAGGGAGCATTTCTTTCTATGTTTAGACTTGGTTTTAAATATTTATTAGAAGTCTAAAGTATAAACCTGTGTAAGTCAAGAATTTGGAGCCAGTCATTAATGCAGAACCCTAAGATTACCAGTCTTGAGATTTTCAATTTGACTTATCTGTTTGCGTACCTGACTTTGCATAAATAATGTGTAAGTTCAAGACTTTGCAACGCATACTTTGTCAGCTGATTGATAGGATGGCGGAATTTTGCAAATACAAATTGGACTTGGTTTGAAATCTGCTTCTTGATCTCTTGTCATATGTAGGTGATTTGCTATAGGTGCATATATTGTCCAATTTGATTGTTTAATGACACTTAAGATTAAAATGTGTGCTTATATCTGTAAGTACAATATAAATCCACAGAAATATTTCCTTATTATCCTCCTAATTGTTCTCGGAAGCAACAAAGCAAAGCAACCCCCCCCCCCCCCCCATACTTACACACTAAGTATGGGGTGGGGTGTATTATAGACTATTAGTCTATAATACAACATCAGATGAAACTGTCTTTAATGATTTAGTTTATGCTTTCTGGCATTTCTACATTTTTATCGACTTTTTGTGGACTGCAATTTTTTTATTTTATGTCTAAGCTTAAACGCAAAGCTTTAAAACCTAAATCTAAAAAGAAGACACAGGTCAAAATCACATCTGTGTATAGACTTATCAGGGGCTAAATAAACTCTGACTTTAACTCTTAAATCAGGTCTATTGCACACTGGGTTGCCATAAACATTCTTCAAGGACTGGGAAAAGTATATGTACAATTTCCCTAGAAAGTAACTGCAACATTTACTTTCTATCCACAAAATTCTATCCAAATTATCCTTGTATGAATTATTTGTGACTGACATTGTAGCAGATACCACAACTGAAAAAGGGAAAACCTCACCTCTCTCATATCACCCTACTATCCTGGTTATCAGAGGTTATATTAGATGATTATGTTTTTTTTTTTTTTTTTTTTTTTTTTACCTTAAAGGACTCATCATCCAAAGTTCTAACCTCCTCGATCATCTTCTTTATCTCCTGAGAAGGTAAAACTGAGATGACAGAGTGAGCGGAGGTGGCTCGGTCATAGCTCTGCCCCCCTTCCTCAATGGTGCATTCACTCAGAGTGGCTAAGCTGTGTTAAAGACAAAATACACATAAAACATGAGGTATAATGATGGTCACACACCTTTGAGCATTTTCTACATCTTTCTAAAAAACCTGAACTTATTTTAGCAATCTCACCTGATGGAGAATCCTTTATTTGTACAGATTGTACCCAGCTCTGACTCTTGGGGATCAAGATTCTTATGTGGAGCGTCCATAAATTCTTGGGATTGAGGGTTGCCATGGTTTGAAGTGGGAAGGGAGCGCATTATTGCTTGTGAAAACTAGAAAAAAATACAGTTAAACTAATTGTGAAAAAAAAAAACGGAAAAGTGATTCAAAGAAAAGATGGGTTACTTCTGGAGATGTATTAGCAAATCTCTAATCTTCTTTTTTGGCAACTGTTTTCCTTGAATTCAATTCAGTTTATTTAAATAGCAACAATTCAAAAAACATCATCACAAGGAACTTTGATAAAACAGTCAAGTTCAGTTTATTATTACGATTATTTAAAAATTTTCTTTGAAGAGAAACCAACCAGATGTCATCGAGTCATTGACTTGCAGAATTTGGTCCTCCCAGATGAGCATGTAGCAACATTAGACTCACAAAACAGAGCACAAAAAGCACTCATCCAGAAAACTTTCTATGTTACAGAAAAAAAGGAAAGATTTAAATTGCATCAGTAGCTCTTTTAGGGGCTTCATCTAAGAAACACAGTTAAGCAGCTAAACGTTTAGCCAGACTTGCTATTTTCTTTACTTCTACACTGGATTAAGAACCCAATAACCTAGCAATTTGCATTTTTTGCACAAACCCTGCAGGTGCTGGGAAGGTTAAATAGCAGAGAACATCAGGTCGTGAACTGATGATGCACTGCTAAAAGTTTGAAGAATATCTGACTGGAATTATATTAGAATGACTAAGAAAGTGATCTAGATGAAGGGACACTGCAACAGTGTTATTTTGTTGACTAAAACGACTTAAAATATCTTAAGTATGGAAACTAGAAGGAAAATTATTCAGAAAAAACTTGTTCAAAATATTTTCATCAAGAAGAAGAATAAAACATATTGGAAGGAGATCAAATTCAATCATTTCTATTTTTGTGAAAAGCAGAATAATTTGGAAGACTAGTGAATAAGATTGAAAGCTCTTGAGCAGTAGCAGATAAATGATTTAGTCATATAGATTTGGATGCCAGAGGAGAGTCCCACTGCAGTCTGCAGTGAGAGACAATCTCTCACCAAGGCAAACCAAGTTAACATGGGAATGAAAAGAGTGGACCAATAACATTTTCCAAAGCAATTGGTGTGATCTATGACTAGATTATGTCATAGATCACACCGGAGTGGTTAACTCATTTGGGTTTACCAGGTCTGTCCAGAAGCCTCCCCTGCCCCTGGATTCAACTCACTATCAGCTGTTAATTGGTTGACAGCTTCCCCTCTCTTCACCCAAGGGTCTAAGGCGTAACACCGCAGGTCTGATATAATATAATTACAAAATTGACCTTTGGCTCAAGGTGGCCTGGTACCAAGTACACTTATGGCTCACCTTGAACTTGTACATGGTGTTTGTTACAGACATTCTGTTCCTTGCAAAGTACCCCAACAACTAAACACCACCCTGGTTCAGATCAGGAAGGGCATTCTTCCCAATCACAGCCTTTCAGGTAACACTATCCTTGCACACTGCCCTACATCAGTGCCACCGGGCCCTCTGACCACTACCAGCAGGCAATGCAGGTGAAGTGTCTTGCCCAAGGACACAACAACTGAGATGGTTGGAGCAGGGGATGGAACCTTCAACCTGCCAGTTGAAGATGAACTCCCTAACTCCTGCGCTAGTGTAAAAAAAGCATAGAAAAAGATGTGTTGGCAGCAATGGCCTTCGCAAAGGCTAACCAGCACAGACCAGCTCTGCCCAGTCTCCTCCTGGCCAACTTAAGATCAATCGGCAACAAACTGGACAATATATGGCTAAGGATCACCTCAATGGAAAGCATTTAGTGTAGTATGGGAAGTGCACAGTGCAGGAGAGGAAGGATTTATGACGGTTGGTGAGGTCAGTAAAGGGGATTGTGGGATGCCGTCTACAGGACCTAGACACTGTCTATGCTGCACAAGTCCAGAGAAGAGCCAGACCTATTGCCTCAGATCCCATCCATCCAGGCAATGCACTGTTTGCCTCACTTCCATCAGGGAAAAGATTAAGGAGCATTATATAAAAAACAATACATTTAAAATCAGCTTATTTCCAAAATCTGTAAGGGCTTTCACCCCCTGCTGAAATTCAACCATCAGCCAAGTTCACTATTTGTTACAGGTTACAAACACACTACTGGTTACACAGGTTTCTGATCTGATTAAAATAATTTATACTGCCTCTCACTTGCAAATGTGTTTTCATGCACTTCAATCTCTCAGGGACTGTCTAATTAGACATATGAAAATTGCACAATGCTGTAACTGAATTTACTGGTGTTTGACTTATTGACTTAAACTGACCCTATAAGCCGCTAAGGACTGTACACACACTTAAGACCCCCAGGGAGTGATGTGGTTGGTAAGTGCTATCAACTCGACCATGTCTTGTTGCATCTGCATGATATGTGTGACTATGTGCATACATATGTGCATGCTGAGCCAGTGCTTGCCTCACCAAATTTTTTAATTAGGGTAACACATAATGGCAGTGAAGCTTCTTGATTTTTGATGCTTGATTCCTATAGCTTCTTCAGGCTGAGCACTAGAAGCCAATGCTCGACACCAGGTGCTTGCTGGCAAGCTCCCCCGTGCCCTGGTCTCCCTGAAGTTGGCAATGTTTGCTTTTAATTGTTGTCTGCCATGGAGATTTTAAAATCACTCTTAGTCTGACTCCTCCCCCAAGGCCAATTTTCCACGGGAGACGGTACCAGGAGCTAATGCTCCAGACAACATAGCCCTCAAGGTCACTGGAGTACAAAATCCACCATGTTATGGTAGCGAGTCACTGAAGGGTATTTTCTGAAAGGGTTTTTTTACATTTCAAAACCTTCTGTCTTGTACTTCTTCTATGGGAAATTGCAGTACTATTTGGTCAAATGTGTTTAATCCCAGCATACATTTTCATCATGAGGAATTAAAGTTGACCTGATACAGTAAATGGTTCCATATTTGCACGAAAACATGTATCCATAATGCTGTTTCCAGTCAAGACTCAACAAATATCCACAAAACAGATAGGATACATGACTAAAATGTCTTGTTTTTAACAAGTTACCTGGTTACTGAAGGCAAGGATCTTTTCAAAATGTTTTCCCTCCTGGTTCTTCTGGGGCTGACACTCTGTGGTGGGAGAAGCACTCTGAGCAGTTGTGAGGAGCTCAGAGTTAATTCCAGAGTTCTCATCTGAATTGTTCACTACTTCCTTTTGGTTCATTCTTTCTGATGAAGCAGAAGGTGGGGCACTGATCTCTATGGAGCTGCTGTTATCTGCTTTCTCCAGCTCAGATTTCTGTTGGGATGGTGGGAATTTACTGTCTGTATGGACAGAGGCCAAATTGACATCATCTACCACTGAGGTGATTTCAGAGCAGATGGGGTCAGAAAGTGGGATATTAATGGGGATCTCATCACAAGAAAGCTGATCTTCAGAGCATGTGCCTTTAATCTGACAACAATTTTCGTAAGTCGCTGATGTAATGCCAATGGGTGAAACAGAGATGTTCTCAATCACAACAGATGTTGACTGGTCTGACTTAATTTCTTCGAGGAAGTCCTGTTTGCTCTCGCCATCATCTGCATGTGAGGCAGGATAAGAATGACAGGGGCTTGCAGACTCCCTTTCCATCAAAGCAGGTGAGTTGGAAAAGGGAGTGGATCTCCTACTGGTTCTTTTTTCCTGAGCTTCTGGACTAGAAAACGTCTCAAAAGAGCAAATCTTTTGTCTGAGTGACATGTTAACACCACCTGAGGTAGACCTGCCTCCAAAGCTTCTGGTAACACCTGCTGTGGTTTTCTCCTCTGAATAATTAGCTTGCTTCCTCTGATCCTGGTTATCTTGTAGTTTCCTCAGACTCTGCTTAAACCAAGTAGGTTTGGGTGCAACTGGGGGGGCTATTTTTGAATCTGAAGCTTTTTGAGAGGTGCTTTCAGAAGTCACCATGGATGGTGGATCAGGGCTCATGTCGCTGTGCTCATGGATGCTCTCCTCTTCATTCATGGTTGCAAGGATGCTGTGGATTTTAACAGCCTATGTATTTTCTGCGATGTGCTGCTATTTTAGGTTTTTTTTTTCAGGTAGGTCTTCAGGAGATCTTGAATATGTTGAACAGAGTGAGCCTGCCTCCAAAGATCTGCTTTCTGTGACCTAAAACAGGATACACCAGAGGAAAAATATGTAAACACAACAATAAATTAAAACCTCTTACTTACTATATCAACTGTATTTCTGCAACTTTCTCGTGTCTGACCTGGTGTCAGTCTCTGGAGTCATTTGCATGCTGCCTCTTTGTTTAGAACCAGTGTTTCTGTTTCTTATTTTGGCAGATATTTTCCAATCCAGAATTCTGCCTGCCAAATATTGGATTCAATTGTAATATCAGGAGTGACTGCTGGTAAACCAACCCACTGAAGGGTTTGACAGTGGATTCAAATGCTTGACTGTCTAAGCCGTGCATTTGACTCAGTTGTTTCTTTGCCTCGGCCGGATTGTATGGACTGCCCAGAAGCAACGGAACCATCTCAGATGCCCGGAAAGCATCTCTGGAAGCCTCAGCAACAGCAGAAATCCTCCCACTCTTTTGCTGATTAGATGCTTTAGGGACTGGATAATTTGTAATGACTTGAAACCGAGGACCCAGAATTCAGCCAGACAAGATCAGACTGTGTGCCAGCAATAGTGTCAAGATCATAACATAATTTTATTTTATGTTTTGAAAAAAGTTTCAAACCTCCTCTAGACTCAGTTGCTTAGCGTTGACCTACTTCTTGAATTCACCCCTTGCTGTGGTTTGGCCTTCCTGTGTCCCAGTGTCACTATTTCTTAGGGGCGAGTCTAGTGACTATTAGTTTTTGCTCACTTTTTGTTTTATCATTGAAACTCCAGTCTGATGTGTATAACTTTTTTTCTTTAACTGCAATACCACTCATTCTGTGAAGAGTGCTTTGAAGACCCCAAAACACAGACAAGCTCACAAATGCAATCCATCAGTGCAATATGCCCCAGCCCAAAGTCAGAAATTGTGATTCTGCCACTAATTGGTCTATCTTCAGGCAGCAAAGAAATAAATGTGCCTCTGTCATTAAAAAAGGTTATTTCAGAATATTACTTTTCTGTCACACCTGAGATCTTAAATAATCTGCAGAAATCTTGGAAAATGATTAATACAATTCAAGGAAATGTTATTTATATAACGCCAACTTCTACTTCTCTGTCTCTCCACCTTCTCTTTTATACCTTAGAGAGTTTATAATGTGCTGAAGGAGTGTGACAATGTTTTGACTTCTTAAGATGAGCTGTGACCTCTGTTTCATTACCTGTGAAGGATGTTGTCAGACAACCTAACTCTTGCTGTGTTGCCTCCACCAACTGAAGAAGTCTATGCACAAAACGTTTGCGGCGTAATGTTTTATACACAACTCAGGATGCTGCATGAAAGTGTGCAAAAATACTTGCAAACTTTTGACCTGTCAAAAAAAACATCTCAGGGACCGTAACAGTGCTGGAGCTTTTATGTCAAGAATTTCATCTTGGAGTTGACCTGAATTCAAAGTGCAACTAAATACAAGCTGTGAAGCATGCTTGTAAAACAAGATGGCAGCCCTGACATTGTAAACAACGAAAGTATAACAAAATGTTTGATGTTAGTGTTATTACACAATGAGCTAAGAACAGGCTTCACTTCACTTGTGTAACTTCAAACCAACTTAAAAAAAAGAAATAAATGAGTAAATTAAAGTGCCTCGTATCATGGTAATAAAAAGTTTCCTCTTTACATTATTTTCACAATATATTTTCCTAAAGATAAATTCAGCATGCTATTCTCTTCATGTATGGAGGACCAAGTCTTCCATAATTAAAAATAAATACAGAAATAAATAAATGCTCAATAGATAAATATGCATACAATTATGTGCCACCAAAAATATAATAAACAAATAAATGTAGGTAGAAAATAAATTATACAGTGAGACAAAATGTATATATCTCCTTTAATTAGCCACTTTATTTATTAATTACTTATTTTTTTAAGTATTTATTTATGTGCATGTTATAATATTTTTGTCTGTTTTATTCTTTCTTTGTATTTTTTTGCCCTATTTATTTCTCCGATGCTATTTATTTCTGCCTGTCCTTTTTACATTTCTGTTTGTCCTTTTTACATTTCTGTTTGTTGTTTTTACATTTCTGTCTGTCCTTTTTACATATCTGTTTATCGTTTTTACATTTCTGTTTCTCGTTTTTACATTTCTGTCGGTCCTTTTCACATTTCTGTTTGTCGTTTTTACATTTCTGTCTGTCCTTTTTACATTTCTGTTTCTCGTTTTTACATTTCTGTCTCTCGTTTTTACATTTCTGCCTGTCCTTTTTACATTTCCGTATGCATTTCTGCCTCATTATGCAAATGAGGAGGGGCTGTGTCTTAAGGGCTCAACTTCTTCCCATTGGTTGGTTAGCATTTTTACTGCATCGGTCAATCTACATGGCTTTTCCCCGACATGAAGCATTGTTTAATAATGTCAAACTCAGCAGGCAGACGTTCAGTGGCCGACCTCTTACGGGAAGCTGCTAATAGACTGGAAGAATTAGAACGCTGTACATTTGGGATCTGAAATGTTTTTCGTTGGTTTCAGATTCGGCTTTCCAGATCAATAACTCATCGGCGGATGATTTATTCTACAAAACAGACACCTCTCCGCAACCACTGCAAGGCAGACACTGAGCTACAACCGTAGTTTCCTCAAAACGAGTCTTAGTCCGTGGGCCAGAATCTGTGGGACGTCTCCTTAAAAAGTTTCGTATGAACTGTCAGACGGCAACTTTCTTCCACCGGGAAAAGTTGCTACACATAGTGATCTCAAAACACCAATGTTCCCACGTTTTCACTTGCACATTAATAAGTTATTGCTGATAAAAAATCTAAACGGTTTCGCTCCAGTCCGAGAGGTCACGTGATTCGATTTTTGCTGCTCAGCCAATCAGATCGCTGTATTGTCAGCCGAGTGCGTTCAATCTGTAAGGTGTTTTAAACATTTGTTTCCAGACGAAAAAAGCCCAATAATAGTATTTTCTGGCGCCAGTTGGCAAAGATCTTGATGGCAAGGAAAAAGAAATAGCCCAGACCATCCATCATCCATTTTCTAACACGCTTATCCCTGCTGGGTTCGGATCGGTGCCAATCTCCAGCTGTCAATGGGCGAGAGGCGGGGTATAAACTGGACAGGTCGGCAGTTCATCACAGGGCAGAAATAGCCCAGACTTTTGCTCATTTTACTGTGATATCACCGAGACCTGCTGCGCTAGGATAGCACAGCCAAACGACTTATCCCCGGCAGAATTTGGATCCCCTGCGTCGGGAGTGCATTCAGCTGGAAGAATGAATCCAGTCAACTCCGCCTCATCTCCAACCGGCGTGGAAATGAAGATGTTTTACTTTTCTTAATGAAATATAGCAATGGTGTCGTTACATTATCGTTCAGTTAGTGGGTTAAAACTGAAAATGTAACACTTGTTAGTGCGATCATTAAGGATTGCTATGTCGGTTAAAATTCCATTGATCATTCAATATAACACGTTATGAGAAAGTAAACGGCTCTGTGGTCATTTCCACATGTGTCACAAAAATATTAGCTTTATGTTAGATTGTCGCATGTCTGTCTGCTTAAACCAAAAATCCACCTTCAATAGTCCATCACAGCTGTCTACTTGTTTGTCTTTTTTCTTTTTCTTTTTTGGTAGCTAGACCCGCATGAATAGATCATATAAAGCGGATTCCACGTGTGATCAAATAAACACTGAATAAAGGTACAGCCAAAATTATCAGATTTAATAAGATTTTAATTCAACCAAGAACATATAGAGATATTAAAGGTATACTATGCAACCGGGGTTGATTTTCCAGCGAGGCTCCCCCAAGAGGGCGAAAGTAAAAGTGCACTGTCATAAAGATGCTCAGCTGTTCTGGTTCCTCCGTCAAGCCAGGCGCGGTTGTTTTGAGATTAGCAGACAGGCGAACGCAACGAAAAGTGGAAAAAACGGCAGTACAAACAATGAATAACACAGTGAAGGTATGAACATCAAGCTTCTTGCAGCGCTATCTTGGCGAGGCGGTCGCCACAAACTTTTCACCGCTGACTGGCTGAGCGGAGCGGGGGGGGAGACAAACTTTGCACCGCTGACCGGCTGAGCGGAGCGGCGCGCATATCGAGTTAGTTTTATTTTTTTATTATTATTTTTTTGGAATGTTGGCGAGGCGGTAGCGTGAGGGAAACCCTACAATGTTACTCACAATCGCATCAGCAGAAACGCGAGGTCCGCGTCAGCCTTGCAGCCTTCTATGTTCACCCGTGTACGACTCCTCTCTCTGTCCAGAGCACTTTTACTCTTTCTTGCCTGCTCCAACATGGGCTTTCGCTGTCTTCTCGCTGGTTCCGCCATGATAACTGCACAAATATCGCCACTGCGCTACCAACGAGCACACCTTTCACTGCGGGCGTGTAGCAGTTCTCGCCGTAAAGCAAGACCGACTCTCGCGATGCACACGAGACTACTCAGCCTGTGACTGCGGGCCGACTGCTCCTGCAATTGCAAGTGCGGTATTTCCCCCACAGACCACCAGGGCGGCTGAGAAAACCTTAGTTCAACCTGAAATGACTCATTTAATCATCCAAAACGGTATGGAACATATTAATTAACTGAAAAATGTTGCATAGTATGCCTTTAACTATATTAAGAAAACGAGATATGTCGATTTTAAAAACAGAACAATGTATTAGGAGTTTAAAAAATCAATTTAATTTTATTAGAATGTGATGTTTAAAAATATTTAGACTTCACAAAGCTGAAGGTTAAAACTTTTATTGATTTCAAACACTCTCCCGACGCAGGGGATCCAAATTCTGCCGGGGATAAGTCGTTTGGCTGTGCTATCCTAGCGCAGCAGGTCTCGGTGATATCACAGCAAAATGAGCAAAAGTCTGGACTATTTCTGCCCTGCGATGGACTGGCGACCTGTCCAGTTTATACCCCGCCTCTCGCCCATTGACAGCTGGAGATTGGCACCGATCCGAACCCAGCAGGGATAAACGTGTTAGAAAATGGATGATGGGTGGTCTGGGCTATTTCTTTTTCCTTGCCATCAAGATCTTTGCCAACTGGCGCCAGAAAATACTATTATTGGTCTTTTTTCGTCTGGAAACAAATGTTTAAAACACCTTACAGATTGAACGCACTCAGCTGACAATACAGCGATCTGATTGGCTGAGCAGCAAAAATCGAATCACGTGACCTCTCGGACTGGAGCGCAACCGTTTAGATTTTTTATCAGCAATAACTTATTAATGTGCAAGTGAAAACATTGGTGTTTTGAGATCACTGCTATGTGTAGCAACTTTTCCCGGTGGAAGAAAGTTGCCGTCTGACAGTTCATACGAAACTTTTTAAGGAGACGTCCCACAGATTCTGGCCCACGGACTAAGACTCGTTTTGAGGAAACTACGGTTGTAGCTCAGTGTCTGCCTTGCGGTGGTTGCGGAGAGGTGTCTGTTTTGTAGAATAAATCATCCGCCGATGAGTTATTGATCTGGAAAGCCGAATCTGAAACCACCGAAAAACATTTCAGATCCCAAATGTACAGCGTTCTAATTCTTCCAGTCTATTAGCAGCTTCCCGTAAGAGGCCGGCCACTGAACGTCTGCCTGCTGAGTTTGACATTATTAAACAATGCTTCATGTCGGGGAAAAGCCATGTAGATTTGACCAACGCAGTAAAATGCTAACCAACCAATGGGAAGAAGTTGAGCCCTTAAGACACAGCCCCTCCTCATTTGCATAATGAGGCAGAAATGCATACAGAAATGTAAAAGGGACAGGCAGAAATGTAAAAAGGAGAGACAGAAATGTAAAAACGGCAAACAGAAATGTAAAAAGGACAGACAGAAATGTAAAAACAACAAACAGAAATGTAAAAACAACAAACAGAAATGTAAAAAGGACAAACAGAAATGTAAAAAGGACAGGCAGAAATAAATAGCATCGGAGAAATAAATAGGGCAAAAAAATACAAAGAAAGAATAAAACAGACAAAAATATTATAACATGCACATAAATAAATACTTAAAAAAAATAAGTAATTAATAAATAAAGTGGCTAATTAAAGGAGATATATACATTTTGTCTCACTGTATAATTTATTTTCTACCTACATTTATTTGTTTATTATATTTTTGGTGGCACATAATTGTATGCATATTTATTTATTGAGCATTTATTTATTTCTGTATTTATTTTTAATTATGGAAGACTTGGTCCTCCATACTGTCCCAACCTCTAAAGACATTAAAGGATTTCAACTGAGCTCAGTGTGTCTGTTGAGCATTTCAGTACAGTGTTTCTGTACCTGAGTCTGACTGTATTGGAATGACTTCTATTTTTGAAGAAATTGGGCTGAATTTGAATAACCTTGAAATGACTTTTTTGTGAACTCTTGTTTTGTGTAAAATTTGGTTGAATCTTCCTATATGCAACTCTGTATGGCCTCTGCAAAACTCTTGTTGTGATATTACCGCCATGATCATCAAAATGGTTTGACTGAATCAGATTGTAATTCTGATCACATAGCCACAAGTGAGTAACCTGACGACACCCAGATGCATGTCTCGCCCCGCCTAGATCCACTCACATACATCTGGGACACCGCCATAGGAATTGCCTTTATTGAAGGCTGGGCCTTATCAAAACTTCTTGCATATGATTGGATAAGCCACTTGTCTGTCATCTTTATCAACGTGCTATTTCAACCACTCACACCGAAGCTAACCCGTGATGCTGATGAGAGCGACGCAGGAAAAAACAACAACTTTTTTTGTTATGTGTTTGCGGCTCTAGAGGCACGTGTTTTATTTACAGTGAGCTGACAGGAAGAGGGGGAAAGACAGGCGGCAAAGCGCCGCGGGTCGGAGTCAATCCCGGGCCGACCGCGTTAAGGACTAAAGGCCTCCTAATATGGTTCGCGTTAACCGCTAAGGGGCACGTCGGCGTCTGTGCCTCCGCTGCAGACGCGGATTGCTTCCTCAACGAGCCGCCATTGCTATCAAAACAGTCTCACGTCATGGTCGCGTCTCCACTACGTCACATCTATGAAATGCCAGCCCTGCGTCCTGATTGGCCAGACCATAAAATTGGTTGGAGAAATCACTTTCAACGGGCCATGTCCCAGATGTATGTGAGTGGAGCTAGGTGGAGCGAGACATGCATCTGGCTGTTGTCAGGTTAACAAGTGAGAGCGAGACAGCAGGAAAGCCTCTCTCTCACTCTCTCTCAGCAGGAGGTCAGCTGTGACCAGTGTTGGGCACGTTACTTTGAAAAAGTAATTAGTAATAGTTACTAGTTACTTCTCCCAAAAAGTAACTGAGTTACTAACTGAGTTACTCCACTATAAAAGTAACTAGTTACCAGTAAAAGTAACTATTGCGTTATTTTTTCGTTTCTGGCTTTTTTATTTTTTTTTTTACAAATTTTTTGCTGCCATGTCCATTCAATGCACCCCCTCCCTCCCCACACACACACACACACACACACACACACACACACACACACACTCCCCCTTTTGTGTTGAACAGTGAAGTGTAGTGAAAGCAACTTTAATTCTCCATCACATAACTTTTATATCGCGCATGCATTGACTTTTTCAACAATTTTCTCTGGCCCAAGACACAACATAATCATCAACCCATTAGTCAAAGACAAAGTCACTCAAGGAGCATGTTCTCTCTCAAACTTTATTGGAATTCAGTTCCAAACAGAGGTAGTATTCAAGCCTGCAGAACTGCCAGAACATAAATGTTTGAGTTCCATCAAATACCTAAGGTAAACTATACCCTTTGGTGCAAAAACATTCTAGGTAGTTTGTGTGGAGAGAGAGAGAGAGAGAGAGAGAGAGAGAGAGAGAGAGAGAGAGAGAGAGAGAGAGAGAGAGAGAGAGAGAGAGAGAGAGAGAGAGAGAGAGAGAGAGCCCTCAGCTTGGTCCTTCAAGTGACTTTTGATGTAGTCAAGGCCTATTGAATATGGGGAAAAGACAAAAACACTGACATTACAACAGTAAAAAATTGCACAATGATTAACTGTACTGGTCTTCATGTATTCGGCCAGGAATGTAAGCTCAACAGGTGTGAACCTGTTGAATCAGAGAACGAACAGAAAACACCTTCAATTAAGTAACTGATAAATGTTACAAATCACCTGCTCAATGAGTTAGTAAAACATACTGTAATTAGAGGACATGCATTAATGTGTATTTTATATCTTTTCTGTTCATATTGATTGAAATAATACAAAAAATAAAAATGTTGGTACATACAAGGCTATCTTCAGTGCACTGCATACAGCTGTGATGGCCACCTCTCCCTGCTCCCTTGTAATTCTGATGATCCTCTCGACTGCATAGAACAGGGAATTCCATCTTGTTGCATTTGGCCTCAATAACTGCAGTTTGCAGTTCTTTTCAATGACCTCTGCTGCTGTGGTAGATCTTGCGCTTTTGTTCCAAAGTCCCCAACACTTCGAAAAAGCTGAGCGTGAAACCCGCTTGTAGGCGCTGTTGACATTGGCCTCCTCAACATCAACAGTTGACACCAGATTAAGAAGGTGGCAAGCGCAGCGATGGTGTCTGGGTAGTTGGTATTCCAGGCAGTCATCCTCATCAAGTATCGCTCCAGCCTCAACAAACTCCATCCCCTCACTCTCCTGTTCGTCATCACTCCCATCACATTGTCATCTTCGGCTTCAGCTCTCTCGACACTAGGACCTGGGTTGTTGTTTTCATCAGCTTGCCCATATAGCTTAAAAGCTTTTTATCAAGTTGGACCCCTTGTCAGTCGTGGTGCGTGTGATTTTGTCTCGGATGTTGAATTCACTGTGAATTTGGTTTGATGCACTGGCAAGGACAGAGAAGGTGTGTGGCCCAGTTATCTGTTTATAGGCTAGGGCAGGGCACTGTCTTTTCATACTCTGAGGGTCTATCCAATGTGCTGTTACGCCAAGAAATCCACACCTGTATGCTGTCCAGCAATCCGTTGTAGTGCCAATGAAGTCAATTTTGCTCATTGCTGCTTTCAAATTGTTTCTCATTTCAAGAGAGGCTTTCTGAATTTTGTTGACTACAGTGTTGCGGGACAGGACATTTACATTAGGCTGGAGATGCTGTATGAGATCTATAAACCCCTGCTGTTCCACGGTGTTAATTGCATGTAGACCTTGCACAATATAGTAAAGGATTTTTTATCGACACTGGCCTGGGACACTGGCCTGCTACCCCATAATCTGGCTTGTTTGGGTGCTGGGCCTTGCTGTGGTGGTGCTCCGTCTGCTTTTCTTTTGGGGGCCGTTGAAGTGAGGGCTTTGCATCTCTCTAAATGATTTCCGTGTTTTCACTGCAAAATATACAACAAAACATTTAATAGTTCATTACGAGGGCATGGTCAACATTGTTACACTTTTTTTTCAGCCACATTTCCTTTACTTATGCACTAAGTGGCCACCATCTCACACAATTCACACTTGGACACAATTGCCCAGGGTAAAAACGTGATGAAAATATTTGGATATTGAATTCAAGCAATTTTGGAGAGATGACATGAAGGAAGGTTATGAAATTGTTAATTCAATTGCCCAGGACACACAACCAACACAATTGAAGACAGTGAAAAACGCTGAAGGCACACGATTACTTAACAAGGCAAAATAAACCAAATATTAGACGTCTTAAGCTTACAAAAGTGTAGTAGCTCACACTGTAGAGATTGGAGGCACCTTATTTCGAAAAAATCAAAGAGGCAAGGCTAACGCCTTCGACAATCTTAGCTGTTACGCGGACATGTCTTGGCATGTCCCTATGCTAGCCAAGCTGCAGCAAAATATGAATTATCACAGTTCGGTAGTAACAAAGAATAAGCTTACAACTTACCTCTACATGTTTTTTCAAATTGGAGGGAGAGTTCTTGAACGCCAAAATAACGTGGGTCTTGGGTTTGCAGAGTTTGCATTGCATTTTCCACGAGTCATTTTTGCTCCCGACTATTTGGAAAAATTCTTTAAAATTGGACCAAGGATGCGGGAGGTCTTGTTGGTCTCAGTCTCCATCTCCCGACACGCTCTCGCCTGTGTCCGACCTTTCGACATCTTTTTCTGAACCTGACATTATTGTAGCATGACATACACATAACGTTTGCAGTTTGAAGAACACCTGCTTCTGATGATTTCCTTTCGCGTCAGCACAAATTTGACGAATGGCTAACCAATGAGTGTTTGCGTTATATGGCTCATCCAATTACACTAGTTCTCACTAGGTGTGGATGGCGCACATTACGTGAAATAAATATTTATAAATATTAAACTGAAGCCAAGAGTAACGAGTAACGTTTGTTTTAAAAATGTAAGGAATAGAAAGTACAGATACTTGTGTGAAAATGTAATGAGTAGAAGTCAGAAGTAGGAAGAAAAATAAGTAATGGAGTAAAGTGTACTTTAGTACAGTAACAAAGTATTTGTACTTCGTTACTTGACACCTCTGCGTTCCAGTGATCGGGATTTTTTTCATGCTCACGTTCAAAAGTCGGTCGGGCGCTGTGTTTAGTTACATGACTAATATCATCTGTTCTGAAAACGGACATGCTGAGAATGACAAAGGTAGGAAGAAGTGCTCAGAGTTGCAGCTTTCTACTCAGCCGTTTTTTCTGAAACGACGCTCAGAACAAAGACGCACAGCGCAACCTGCCCAACCATAAAGGCATTCTGCCCAACCCATTAATCAGCGGTGCGCTCCGATCAGCACCTAGCGCTCACTGAGCTGGGCCGTGGTACACCATCACACCAGAGTTGCAAAATGGTTTAAAAAACTTGGTTTATTATTATTTTGTTTACAGTTCAGCTTGGATTTTATTTACTGTGCAGCATAGCTTTGCTGTGCGCACTGAATCCAGATGCTGTGTTCGAATGCCCATGTTCTTGTCCTTTTTGCTGTTTAACTCAAAATAATGTGCGTACCTACAAAAATCAAACGCTGTCTTCTCGGCCATCTTGCCGGGGTACAAACACAAGTAGCTTACACACACAGGTGCGTGCGCACGCACACACACACACACACACACACACACACACACACACACACACAGACAGAGGCAAGGAGCAGGGTACAGACGCAAGCAGCCGCATCTGACTAAATGCAGAAAAGCAGGGACTTCACTTTCCTTATCGAGGGAAATTCTTAAAGTAACGGAGTAACGAGTGCTTATTTTGGAAAATAACGGAGTTACTGATTACTGAATTCGCAAAACTAACATGTTAGATTACTTGTTACTGAAAAAAACTAATAAGAGTACTCTAACGCGTTACTTATAACGCGTTACCCCCAACACTGGCTGTGACCACTCTCTGCAGATAAAAGTCACAGCACATCTCCTCAGACTCTCTCTTCAGCTCTTCTCTTCTGCGACCCGCTCTCCTCTCCAAGCTGCTCAGACTATGGGCCCTGCACGGGCCCATGACCGCTACACAAGCCAGCAGCTGAGGGAAGGTGCCTGGACCAGCCATGCTTGATCCAGGGTCTGCTAATGTTGTCTGCTGGCTTCAATAGAAGACCTGACTGAATCCGGATAAACAACACACTGGGACAGAGCTAAGTTTCACTCTGACTGCTGCGCAAACCAGCCGCAAAGTACAGATCACCCAAACAGCTTTGTTCATTTTTGTCAGCTGCTGCAGGAAAGCAGACGCGAGACGGTAGATGCCTCCCCTCACCAGACAAGCTGAGCGATCAGACTATTAAATGGACATCGGTCCCGACCACACATGCGTGTTTCTGCTAGGCTGCAGAAACCTCAAGCATTCCCTCCACACGCTGTTGGTTAGCTCAGGGCTGCAGAACTAAGCGCCAGCCCGCTAACAACAAGCCAACAACTTCCCTCCTTCAACGCTCCTTCCGTGAATGGCCAAACTGGACAGAACTGACACGAGACAAAAGACAGGTTTGGACAGGGAGCTGAGTGTGAAGTAATAAGGTTTATTGGGAAATGTCTGTAACTCGTTGGACACATAATGCTTTAGAACAAAGGGCTAACAGGTAGCTCAACCTAGCCTTAATGCTGGGGTGAGCATTAAGGCTTTGCCTTGCTAACATCCGGTCCCGGACATTTCAAAAGGAGTTTGTTTTAAAGCACAAAGCTTAATCGTTCCGCTCCGCCATCCTGATGGTGCTATGAGTCTTATCCCCGCATTAATATTGAATATTAATGTTGGTGTAAAGGCAATTTTGATAACTTAGTATGTAACCTTTTAGCCACCGATTTGCTACAGCGACCACAGACGCCTGGACGGAGAATCGCATTAACAAACTCAGTCATAAGGGTTTAAATGATTTTACTGGGCAAATCAGTAACCAGAATGTTATTTTCTCAAAATAACGTTGTGGTTAACTTGTGCTTTGCATTGTGAATGGGTTGAAACACATGTCAAATGTTGTTCTCAATTAGTTAAGCTAATTTAATCACCATTCACATTATTTAAGGTGAACTTTGGTTCTTTAACTTAAACAAAATATCATTTCATCAAATAATGTTTTGTTTAACTTGGGCTTTGCATTGTGAATGGATTGAAACCCATGCCAAATGTTTTTAACTCCATTCCATGTTTTTAATCAGATCTGCAGTAAACAAGGATTTACCGAATTATTCTGATTATGATCAACCACCTTTGTTTTGACTTTTGTTTGTTTTTGCATGTAAATAGTTCCTTAGCTTAGCTTCTTTTTATCTTAATTTTGCTTAGTAGTTTAGTTAAGTTTCACTAGCCTAGTTGTTTTGAAGGCTGCATAGTGTAGCTGGGGACTTGGCCAGATCCGGCCACTAGGGGCGCAACAGCGCCAATCGGGCTGAGTGCCACTGCAAGTAAGAAAGAGAAGAAGAGACTGACGACGGTGAGAAGCGAGTAACGCAGGCAGCAGGTTGTGTTTGCAACATTGTATCCGTCGCTCTGCCTCTTGTAGTTCAGTGTGCGTCCAGAGAAACAACCACACACACACATTGGATTAAATTACCATAAAAGGACTGACTGTTTACATCATTTTATAAGTCTTGGGGGAACTTAGTGCGTTCTGACAGACGCCCACTTTGTGATTACAAATCAGAGAAGTCAGTCTTTTAACTTTGAACCTCCGCAACACTAGTATAGATGATTTGTTAATCGAATTCAGATAAACAGCATTACATAGTGATGTTCTCTGGATGTTCATTTTATTTCTGTTATTAAATTCTTGGACTTGAATAGAAGTTGTCAGTTCTTCATTCTATGTGTGTTCAGGTTTTGCTGTTAAAAGATCGCTAGTGCTCGAATTCATCCCTTTCAACCATTGTCTTGATATCAGCTTACGAGCTGATCATCACCAGAAAATACTTAACAGACAGAGGGTTATTTAATAAACATTAAATAACTTTAAACAGTGTATAATTGCACAACAGTCTGAAACACAATTATAAATATATGTATCACATATTTTACCAGTCAAACAGTTGTTAATAATTACTGTGACAATACTTTCCACTGTCACTAAACGTTCTGATTAAAACAAAATTCTGTCACTAGGGTGTAAGGTTTTTTACTTTGAAAAAAAAAACTCTCCTGAAACATGGCTGCAAAGGAAGAAAGCAGAACACATTGCAATGACTGAAACAAGCACTCTAGCTCAAACAGGAAATTCAGTCTGGGTTACTTTTCTCTAAGATACTGCAAATCACATAATCAAATTCCATTTTCCACATTGTTGTAACAACTAGTTTTGAGGTTTCCCAGGAGTTCTTGCACACAGACTCATAGTATTTATGTCCTACCTGTGTGTTGATTGTTGTTCGGCACGCTACAGCACCCAAAAAGTAAAATCTTCTGCACGTCTTTCTAACAGTTCTTCCTGTCACACAAACAGGAAGCATTTCTCACACCACCCAGCAACCACAGAGAAGTACAAAAATGAGCTTTAGCTTAAGACACTAATCGACAATTGCTTGAATGTGTTCAGTCAGTTCATATTCTAACAACTTAACCAGCAAACACAAGCAAAAAAGTGTAGCAATGTTATGCTGCCTCATGTATGTCTACATGTTTACTGTTCTAAACAACAGAATCACTTTTAGGCAAGTTCAGCATGTGCAAGAAATATGTTGAATGTCAAGTTAGGGAAGGATGTCATTGTTAACGTTGATCTACAGCTTTTAGCAGTAATATTGCACCATACAGGGTTTGTGGTAACGACATAGCACTGGTCGGAGTGTACGTGCGCCAAGTAAAGAACTGCATAAAAATAAGGAAGCAGAAATGCAAGTTGTTGTTTTTTTTTGTTTTCCTTGATATGTCCAACAGATTAAAAATCCATGTCATGATTATAAAATACACAAAGATATGGTAGAAAATAGATATTTTCTAGATTTTGTATTGTACTTTGCATGTTTCTGCAGTGAATCAGGTCATTTTTTAATGCCTTATTAACCTGATAATTTATGTTTTAATCCCTAAGACTGGTAGATGGTGTACTGTCTTTATTATGAATGTTTGGTACAAGGGTAAAAAAAATTACTTTTATAACTAAGTGCTAAAATTCAAGCAATGCTTTCAATATGAAAACTAAGGCTTATAAACCTTCCAACCACATTTAAACAGCAGTCTACAGGTCTTTTAATGAGGTTGAGGAACTGCCACTGAGGAACTGCAAGCAGCTGGAAAATGAGCCCACCCACACGCTGTCCTACTCAGTGTTTTCTGTTGTGGAACAGGTAACATTCAGATAACTAAACTCAGCATCCAATAAACCCTGAGTTGAACATGAGCACGAGCATGAAAGAAGCTTTTATCAATGGAATGCAGATAATGTGATTCACCATGGCAACTGCAGTAATTAAGAAGCCTGGAAGTGTGTGTTTCCCTCGAGTGGAATTAGAAATCTTTATTTTTTAAATTAAACCATAATTAACAAAAAGAAGCAATGCTGTTGCTGCTGAAAAAGCAAGTTAGCAGCAGTGCATGAGTGATATTACATTTATTTAATGGCAAATTAAAGCTGTATTCTAACATTACAGCTCATTCAACACCCCAAAAAAAAAAGGGGGGGGGGGGTATTGATTGCTTTTCTAGGTGCAGTACATGGCAGCAAATCAAGAAGAGTCACCATGGGAACAGCGTCAGACAAAAAAAAGGTGTGCATATTTCTCACCAGCAGAACTGGATGTGCTTATGCAAGCATATGCAGAATTTGAACATGTATTTTAAAAAAAAAACAACACGGCTGCAGCGGCGAAGGAGAGAGTTAGCTTGGGTGAAAATAGCTGCTTGAGTCAATGCGTAAGTTTACATTTTAATTACTTTTATACAGCGTTTGGTGTAATGAATTAAGTTACTAAGTCATCTAAATATTGTAATTAAATTAAAGACTATAAAACAATAGTGGATTTAATATCAAATTTTAAAAGGTATATTTTTAATTTAACTTTCTCCCTCTAGTTACACACTTTGGTCAATTTAAGATTAATTTATGCAATTGAATATTGTTTATTTGAAAGCATTAGAAGTGCAGTTTCTTGTCTCTCCTTGTATTGTTCAAGTGGTCGAGGTTGATTTGTACGGAGCTCCTAAAGGGACATGGAGGGGAAAAAAAACTATTGCGAGATCTCGCAATAACTATTGCGAGATCTCGCAAAAGGTTTTCCTACGTCACCGAACCGGAAGTAAAACAGATGGCCTGATCCACACTCCTTACTGGTTGGTGGCGGTAATGCACCACATGGTTGTTTGCCAACCGCCATTAAATAGAAGAAGAAGAAAAAGAGGAAGAAGAAGAAGAAGTAAAAAGACACAAAACAATGGAGGCGCAAACACATCATCCATGGGCGAAGTTTATTGATTTTTATTTTAGTATTGGCCCGACATATGAAGATATTAAATCGGTTCTTGGCCGCAGTCATGGATTTGACATTAGTGAGAGACATTTAAAAAGAATTCTCAGGGCAAGGGGACTTTCTCGTCGTAAAGAATACAGTGAACTTGCGGTCCTGGTGGAATTCATCAGTGATGAACATAGCTCTCAACTCTCACGCATTGACCGTGTGACACACGCATTTCACTAACTTCACACGCTCACACGCAACACATGGCATTTCACACGCAAACATGGCATTTCTCACTCATAAAAATCACAAAGCCCATCTGGGCTGCGGATGACAAAACTCCGCCTTCTGCTGAGCTGTTTCGGCTTCTTTCACAACTTGTGGCCATCAGTAATTCCTGCTGCAGTTGGTGTTAACAGAGCAGCAGGAAGAGTGATCAGAGTTATGAATAATTTTAGTCTTAACCAGTGGTGAAAGGGAGCCGGTGTTAAGCTCAAAATGCATGCCTGCCAAGATATGCATCCCCTGTCGCGGGAGCGCGCCTCGCTCTGTACAAATGAATATCGACAGAAAACGAATTAAAATACCACCAACGGAGCGACTGGTTCTTATATTAATTGTATAAAAACGTTTAAATGTACTTCTAGTGTGAAAAAAACTGTGTATTTGGCAGATTCGTTTACAAAAGTACGGGTATTATGAACAGCATTAAATCCAAAGTTTTTATCCGAGGTACGGCTGATTTATTTGTTGTGGTCTCTTGTCATTCACACACAACAATAAACCGTGAGAGCCGACGTGAGTTTTGAAACTGAAAAGCTTTTTCTTAAGCAGAAGATCAAACGTGCAGACACAGCGTTCATAGACCAGTGGGATGCATTCGTGAGCGTCAGAAAGCTATGGTGCATTCAGGAGCATGGGACATTTCAAACTTACAAGGAAAGAGGCATAAAACGGAATAGAATTTAACTCATACAATAATGTATTTATCCAGAAACAGTGTGGGCTTTCTTACAATACTGAATGCTCTATAATTGTATTTCTGTTATGTTTTGATTCTGCACATCTGCTAGCTTTTCATTCTGAAAAATCTATATTACAGCAGCAAATTATCAAAGTTTTTCAAAAGCCTGTTTAAAAGCTCCAAATGGGGCTTCAGATCATAGAGCGACAATTGCGCTGTCATTGTTTTACAGGGCAGAATTTGCATTTGCTGACCCTTGTTCTTTAATTACAGATGGATATACAGGAATACAGTCATACAAGTGTCAACTCCTCTGAGATAGCAGGGGATGCGTTTTTTGGCAATGGGGCTGCCAAAAAACGCATCCCCCTATGTTTTTAATCTAAAAATTGTCCCACACACCTGAAATTCACACTAGTAGTTCAGAACACGTGTAAACACGAAGAAAATGTTACATCAACTACAAGTGTATATTTCTATGAAACAGCAGGGGATGCGTTTTTTGGGAACGGGCTGGTTATAAACTGTAACAGTCTAGAAGTGCATTGAGCTGAAAAGAGGGAGACATCAGCAGCTGGATCGTGCATAAAGACGCAGCGGGAACCTCTGTGTGCTTTAGTGTTGCTGCTAAGGGGAAAATGTTGACCATAAAGACTTGATGAAACTCAGCCTGATTCACCAATCAGGTTATAGATCTACAATGATAAACAAACCCATAGATTAATTTGTAACAGTGTAATAATTCGGTGAATAACTTAAAACTACTTAATTTTATTCAGTATTATTTGAACAATTGTGTGTTTTTTATGTTTTAATCCATTAACTGAACAATAAGGTAATATTACGTCTCTCTTTTTAACAAAAGTAATACATGTCTACTTCAATATCTGGTGGGATAAAAATGAGATGGAGTTGAGACTCCACCGGCTCTTCCAGGGTCCAGTTAGCCCCGCCCCCAAACAAGCCCCGCCCCCAAAATTAGCATAATCCCACTCTTAACTTTTGTTGAGTTGAGAGGTCTGATGATGAATTACAGTTCTCAGGTCAGCTTCACGGGTACCGGTGGATGTACGCAAAGTGCAGAGAGCATGGACTACGCGTTAGGAAGGAGGATGTGCGGTTGGTGCTGAAGGAGCTGGATCCTAGAGGAGTGTATTTAAGGCAAGCAAGACGCTTAAGACGACGGAGCTACTTTTCGCGAGGGCCTAACTTCATTTGGCACATGGACAGCTATGACAAGCTGAAGCCATATGGCTTTTGTATCAATGGAAGCATAGACGGTTTTTCGAGAAAAATCATCTGGTTTAATGTCTATACCACGAGTAGTGACCCAAAGTTGATCGGTGGTTATTACGTTGATGCAGTCCAACGTTTGGGGGGCTGCCCTAGGATTGTGAGAGGCGATCTCGGGACCGAAAACGGCCATGTTAGAGGCTTTCAGCGGTTCCTCGTCCCGATTCATCCAGACGGCACTGTTGATAGCTACCTGGAGGGAGCAAGCACCACCAATCAGAGGATCGAGTGTTGGTGGGGTTTTCTGCCCAACCAGTGTGTGGAGTTCTGGATGTCCTTGTTTGCAGACATCAGAGACAATGTATTTTTTGATGGCGGGTTTCTAGACAAGGCTATCCTTCAGTTTTGTTGCATGGGACTGATCCAGGTGAGTTTTGTGTGTTGACGTAAATGTGTGTGAGAGGGAGGAGAGTGAATGCTGGAGGGAGCAGGGGAGAGGAGAGAAAGAAAGACCTATTTTGGATACGTTTTTTAACTATTTTACATGTATGTACAGTTCCTCCTAAATGTGTTTTGTGTATTCTTTTTAACAGGATGAACTGGATGACACTGTCCATGTTTGGAATGCACACACCATCAGACCATCGAAAAACATCAGTGTCCCCAGTGGTAGACCCAATGTGATGTATGCCTTGCCACAACTCTGTGGGACCAGAGACTTTCTTTCCCTTGTTGAAGATGAACATATTCAGTTGTGCAAAGATGAATGTGTTTTTCGGCAGCCAATACCATGTGATCCAGATGTGTATGAACTATGCAACATCTCAATGGCGGAGTCACATCTGACTCTACCAAGAGATCCTTATCAGGCTGTGAACCTGTACAGGCACCTAAGAGAGGCCATCACTGCAGCTATTTAAGTCAGGAATATTTCAATATGCCCTGTAGGGGAACAATTAATCCCCAACCATTTTGATAGCTGATTATTCATTTAAGTTATTTCTTTTTGTAAAATTTCACAAAATGTTTCTATGTCTTAAATGGGAATAACTGTCAGTATCAGCCTGTATCCAGTGACAATTAATACAGTATCTGTAAATGGACAAACTTTGAAGCCACGCATTGTAACGAGTTAGTGTAGTAGAAAATATTTATTTTTCTGTATGACTTATGTAAAACATTACATTTGAAACCCTGAGGTAATGTAAACTTTGCCAAATCTGACTAGTTTGTCAATAAAAAAAAATGATACAAACATTCAGATTTCAGTACTTATAGGTCACTTCTTGGGAAAATGCACTCGCATAAGAAAATACATGTGATGGCATGAAGTTCTAGTAGTACATTATAGTAAAATGATGGAAATATTACAATAATTCAGAAGGGCATATTACACAGACAAACCCAGCTTTTACATTTTTTAACAGGAACACTGGGTAGGTATCTCAGTATTGAGTTTTAAACTGCTTCCGGATAAGCAACCAACTGGCATGACTTCAACAATCACTAATTCTACCAGTGATTAACAACTGAGGTGATATTCTGTAAAAAAACAGAATATCACCCTTATATGCTTTTTAGGAAAGAAGTTCAGCATAGAAACTGGGTTAGATTCAAACTGATGAAAATTAATTCTGCAGTCATTTTCAAAGTATAATTCAAAATATAAAATCTATGTAAAAAAAAAAAAAAAGTATGGAGGTGTATTATTGCTCCAGTAAAACAAATAGAAGAGCAGACTGAAAAGGACATGAAAGACTGCTTACCACGATGTTAGTGCAACAGATGTTTAAATGAAAAAATAAAACATAAATAAATAAATGATAATCAACCATACCATGAGGCCAGTTACTATTTGGCCTGATGAACACTGGTCCCAAATTTAAATTTCCATTTCTAAGTAGTTGCTGGACAGGATATTGTCAAACTCTGTCCGAAATTCTGTGTAAGAACTGTACGTACATGGCACATCAAGTGTAGCTCCACAGGTATGAGCAACAGGCCTTCTATTAAGGCCAGTTTCAACATTAAAGCTAACCATAATTTTCTCAACACATAACTGAGGAACCTGTGCAGAAGCGCAGGATTTTCTCAGCTTTTGCTTGATCAGCATTTTTCACATAACGTTGGAGATGGTTTAAGGTTGCTTGTTCTCTTTGAGACAGCACCACCTTAGTAGTTTCAAGCAGTTGCATCACTCTTTTGCCCGTGGGCTTCTTTAACTCAAAGACTCAACACACTTTCCTTATCTGGTAGTTTCAACTTTACAAGTGACATGGGTGTGGAGAAACAATCAACTATAAACTTGGGCTCTTGGAGAATGGCTTTGTGAGCCATTAGTTCTATGGCAGTGTTATGCCATAAGCTGGTTGAATATGCTTATTATTATTATTAATTATAATTTGGTATTATAATTTAAATAATAAAACATTCAACTCAAAATTCCGCTATAACAAATACAGTTCAAATGGTGGTGATGTTAGCTATAAGCTTATAAGTATTTATACCACTAATGCATTAGTTAACTTGCTGTTATGAACTCATTTATGCTGGAATAAATGATCAGGTCGGACTGTTAACCGACGAGGTTTATCCAGCAGGCTGTGAGAACCCCAATGTAACTGCAATTAGAGTTTAAATCCTTATTCCTTATCACCATCCAATGATATTGTCTCTGTATTAATATCAGATGTTAACTCCAAAGGAGGTTAGCTCTGAATTCTGAATACCCAGGCAACTGTGAATTGGACTGAACACAAAACAATGTCTATTCCGCAGTCGTTGGTTTTATTGAACCAAAAGCAATTCCCTGTTACAGTAATTCTCTGATTCAACAACTTTGGAATTCTTACTCATTACTAAACTAACATGCAAAATATATATGTGGAAATAAAGAACAAAACAAAAATAAACAATGGATTAAAATGAGCGGTTAGCAGATCTTAACTTAACTCAGTTCAGATACACGTCACCCTCCCAAGATGGCTGCTACGATGACGTATGAGGGGAGGTCCTAATGACGTAACCACGCTTACGCTGATGGGATAATGCTTCGCTTCGAGAGGGCGCAGCTAACTGGGAGTTTAAAGCAAAGCCCGCGACTTGAGCTCGGAGAAAGAGATTAAATTGATAAGAAGAAGCGAAAAAAGAGAGGGGGGGGAAAGCAGGGAAAAAGATGAAAAGAAATGAAGCAGTAACCCACGGCGGGGTTCTTGATGGATCACAAATCAACACAGCAAAATCAATTGTAAAATGCATGCACATACAAAGAAAATGTTCAGCAAAATAATTCCAACTTCGTCGTGGAATAAAAGCATTAACCAACACCTACAAAGTTCTAACGCCTGCCCAGGCACTTCTAAACACCCTGTTGGTGAGACAGAAATAAAAGGGGAGACCCCGTTACTTTGAGGTGCCTCGGGGCTGGTCCAGAGCGCTCCGAGTAATGCGGCTTTCTGGACGCGTCTTGACGAGCGCAGTTGTCCGCAGGCTGCAGCGGGACGGGGAAGAAGCTCCTTAGTTTCTTCCTCCGGGTTCACAGTCGCTTTGTTGGCCAGACAAAGCGGGGTCCTCTTCGATCACTGGGAGATACGGCGTCTCTCAGTCTTTTGATCAGAGGGAATTTAAAAGTACTTATTTTAGTCGACCTCCTGTTATGTAAAGCAGGGAATAACCGTTGCGTCGAAAACTCTCGGTCCAGCAAGGAACTCGAACACGTGGCGTGGGATTACCCCAACGGAAACAGCTGTGTGTGTCTTCTCGGGTTGGCTAAAAGCCAGGGAAGAAGGAAGATTGTCGTGTGTGATCGGCTTTTATAGCCATCACCATAGCAACCTTATCTTGATCGGCGGCCATTTTGCCGTGTTGCGTGATGGGAGTTGGTGGCCATTTTGACCACATGAGTTGGTGGCCATTTTGACCACATTGCATCATGGGTAACGCAGTCCGTTACGTCCCGAATTGATGCAGTTTTTGTTGTCACGTCTGAACTGGCACAACAGCAGGCTTCATGTTGTTCTCTGGAGGTAGGAAATGGGAACCCATCCGTGTGAAAAGGTCAAGCAAGTCCTCTTGATTACTTTCATCCAATGTTTCCTGAAGAGCCTTCTCAACAGCTGATCTCTCGGTGGGAGGGAGGGAGGTAGTTGAGAAACGATGACATCAGGATGTCTGTATCAACATGGTCAATTCCATTGATGCATGCTAAAATAAAAGCCACTGATAACTTTACTGGCATAACACCATGGTCTACAAATCCTTTCACCCAAATTCGTCCAACTGCTTGCCATTCAGCCTCAGAAAAATCTGGCCTAAGCCTTGGAACTCGCTCTGTTTCTCCTTCACACTGTTCAAGAAATTGCTCCCAGAAGGCTGTGTACACCTCCCTTGACACTCCGGCATCATCAATAGCTTTTTCATTGACAAAGTCCATCTTTAGAGTCATATTCATGATGCTGCTGTCAGTAAATACAGGCAAAAGATCATCAACAACCTTTATCCTGCAAACTGAGGTACGTTATGTGGTCTGGGGACTTCCTGGGTTGCTGTCTGTTGACATCTGGCTGCTTGAATATGAGGGCAAATTGAAATTTAGCCCACTGTCCAGCTAGAAGAACAAAATACACACAATTAAAAACCAGAATTGTCAATTAATAAAGCAGAGGCACAAGTATCCTAGCTTTTGGCATGTTTGTAACTAGGTTACCGATGACCAACGAGGTTATTTATGCCCCTAAGATGTAACAATGTAAAAACAATGTTATTCATGTGAGGATGCCTGGCAGTGTGGTCACACCAGAGTATGGTGTTTTCAGACATCAACTAGAGCGCACCAGGGTTCGGCTGGAGCTGAACTGAGACCACCCCTTCAGGCCGCGTTTATTGCACATTAGAGTCTGATTGTGCTTTCATACTGTGCCAAACTGGACCAAATTTAAGTCAATCTAAATTTAGATAGACCTAAAGCTGCAGGTGAGAAAACACCCTAAGATAAGATTTCCTTTAATATTCCAAAGTGGCAAAATTGGGGTTACAACATACTATAGCCTATTTCTTCTAAAAATGCTTTATTGGATTTATATCACATTTGTATTTAAAGCGAGAATACATCAAACATGGGAAGATATTGGGAGATATATTGAAAGATATTAATTTATTTTATGTACTTCACTGATTTCTTTTTCACTGATAATAATTTTTATTTCTCCCCACTAGGGGGTTCTGTAGCACCCTCAGCCCCATCGGTTCCCACGGCCTTGATCTCAAGCATCTTTTTATGAGACTGTGCCACAAACTGCACCCCTTCTCAAACTGCTTTCTGTTCAAAATTTGTGATATCCTACCACAATAATAGTTAACACTGATAACATCAGGAGTTGTTTGAAGTGGTGTGTCTTACCTGGGCAGTTTGTGCTGCTTCCTCGTGTATGGACTGCTGCTCATCCAGTGTAGGTAGGCCATCACCTGAAGGGAGTAGAAGCTGTATCACCTGTGTAGGTGCTCCACCCACCTCCGTGCTCTGAAGAATACAATAAAATACAGCAGATACATTAACCCTAAAATCAGATTTCTTTTTAGAAAAGTTTTTCTTAATTACTTTTGTACATCAGCATGACTTCTAGTCAACATCATGAAAACTCCAGACAATGTTTAGAAGTCCACTTAAGTTTTAGGAATAATAAAATGAAAATATCTTACATAGTAGAGGGATAACAGTACAATAAAGTCATAAGTCAAAGTTACAATTGCTGTACAATCCCAGGAATTAGACGACAGGACTTAACTGACTCCCAATTTCATTAAAGATAACAATTCGTATTTTTTTTTGATACCCCATCAAACATGTAATATTAAAATTAAAAACATTTATCTTTAATTAAGAAATTCTAAAAGAAAAAATTACCTGTGTGACATCCTCATCAACATGTTTTAAATTTATAACCACCACATCATCGTCCGAAATCCCACACAAGTGTATCTGCCTCATCAAACAAGGGGCCCGGTTCTGGTAAAGTGACCTCACTCGTGTTTTTTCTTCTGCCAATGCTGCTATTTTTAATGTCTGTTGGGGTTGACTGAAATTGATGTGATGGACCTGGACTTTGTGCTGTCTCAGTCTCAGATATTTTCCTTAACCTTTTTGATCTTTGTTGCATCTGAAAACAAATCAAAGACAGAGTGCTTTAATTTTTTCAGTAGTAATATAATACATTATCCACATAAAAAAATAAATGCTGTGTAACAATACATGTTAAAACACAAAATCTATTAAAAGTGATGGTTGAACATGATGACAAATTTACCAATTGTAATAATCCTTATAGTCATATGAATATGACTATTCCCTTTATTCATCAGTACCTGATGTTTTTTGAACCATGAAGCAACTCAGTATACACAATGGAGGTGAACGCACACTCCATTCCTCAAAACTTATCAAATACATCATCCAACAACTGCAAAACATTCCTAATAAATAAGTTGTGACATGCACATTCACCAAGCTCTGAAATAATACAAACATTACAAGAAAATTGTTTTCTATTCCAAATATATGGCCAAACCTACATTCCAGACAGTGCTGAGGAGTGATTGCCAAGTTCACCAACATTTTCTTCACTGAGCAACACACACCTGTCTCATGGCTCTAAACACAACAGGCACTGACAATTAAATGGAATGTCCCTATAGTCATACATGGAATGTATGACTATAGGGACATTCAAATAGTTATTTACCTCACTGTATATATAAATGAACAGTTGTAACAAAGTTAGTGACAAGAGTAATCTTTGAGCAAATCATTAACATCTGTCCATGTCAGTATCGTTATTTTATTTATTACAAATATATTTGCATATACCTGGGCGCTTCCGTCACTATCACTTGAATATGAACTATCCTGCAGATCTCTGATGACTTACTGAGATCCATCTTCAGAATGATAATTTCCCTCAGATGAGTGATCTGTTAAAGCTCCCTCTTTAGTACAAAAGGAAAAATCTGAGGAGTTTTAGTTTAGTTTGTTCATACATTTGGCCAACAGTGTGATTAAAGGGAATCTTGTTCATTTTAAAATCGCAGATGTCAAACGTGAAGTCTTCAGCTGGCCCTTTTGTGGACAGCCCATCAGGGAAAAATAGTTCCTTTCCTAATTCCATGATCTGAGCAACAGTAGTTGTTTTTGCCATTGTAGCCTGTCTCGGACCTCCATCACAGTTGGTCCGTACTTGTCTGTATCCATTACTGCCAAAATGAAGCCATCCAATTTCAACCTTTCTCGAAGTCTTCTCTGCTGACGTATTTTTTTGTCTGGCCATGGTATTTTGGGATTCATCTAGGGTTCCACTAGGTGATCCTTTTGTGTTTGATTTCATTTTGCGTGCCCCTATTTTATATTTCAATCTCTCCAAAAGAGCGTCTTTACTGGTGCTTTGGCACTGTGTTTGTTCACAGAAAGATAGCACAGCTACTCACCATATGAGTTTATGTATTTTGTCATTTGCTCATCAGTCATGATGCGCAACACTGCCTTGTCAACCTGCAAACAGAAGAGAGAGATACTAATGTCAGTACAGTGCATTGTATCTATTTTGATGAATCTGAAATCTAATAAATATTATTCATTTATTTTTCTACCTGGATTATTGAGATGCATCATCTGTAGACTAGAATCGTTCAACTTCTGAAGAAGTTGAAGAAGGTGCCCGTCTGGTGGTGGGCGTGACCGTCAAAGGCAAAGCTTCCGAGTTCCTTGGTCGTAGGCTCTCATCGCTTGGGGATTTTAAATCAAACCTTCTGAGTGAAAAGGATTTGTCTTCATCAAAACCTGCCAACCAGGAAAACTTTGCGTCTGCAGAGCTGCAAACTGTGATATCGATCTGAGACGCAGCTAATGAGCTAATTGGCGACAGCCGACGGTCAACGATTCCCATTCATTTGCTACGGTAGTCCTAAATCACTACTGACATAATACACTTTTTGGCCACAAGTGTCATTTTGGGGGCATTGTTTCCACCTCTTCTCTTAGAGCCGTTTTTAATAGAAAGAAGAAAAGGCAAAAACGGTCCAAACAAAAGGTGACGGAATATTAATAAACAACTAGAAACGTTCAACTTCTGAAGAAGTTGAAGAAGGCGCCCGCCTGGTGGTGCGCGTAACCGTCAAAGGCAAAGCTTCCGAGTTCCTTGGTCGTAAGCTTTTATCACTTGGGGATTTTAAATCAAATCTTCTGAGTGTGAAAAGGATTTTTCTTTGTCAAAACCAGAAGACAGGAGAAGGTCTGCATCCAAGCAGCATGGAAAATTGGTGTTATTAAAACATGATTAAATACTTCAATGTAGCATGAAAAAATGAAATATGTGAATAAAAATGTTAAAGGCATTACAAACTACTAAAGGAAGTACAAACTCTGTGAAGCAGAAGTTGGTGAGACCTTCCTAGAGCTACTTCCGGTTAGCAACATGTTAAGCGTTAGCCCCTAACATGGTTGTGTCCAGTATCACCGGGTGATTGTACTCTGTTAGTTTGGTCCAAATCCTGTACTGGGAAGTTCCTCAAAAAGGGTGCCAATACTTGGCACCCTTTTTGTCACCAAAGCTCAATAAAGGCCATGTGTCAGATGCTGACACCCCACTCACAGAAAAAACTCAGTTAAATAGACGGAATGGTTAGTGCTTGGTTTGTGCACGTTTGTGCCGTTAAAATTAGCGTTTGTGCTGTTTTGGTTTTGAAGATATTAAAGAATATTTGTTAAGTTCATCTAGAGTTCACCATCCCCTCATTTTGCTTTGAATCCAACCAAGCTGGTCAACTTCTTTAGTGCTTCGTTTGTGCAGGTTTGTGCCGTTAAAATTAGCGTTTATGCTGCTTTGGTTTCGCAGATAATATAAGTTTTAATTCCGGCCGGTGACGTCACCACAGGTCGCCGCTGCAAAATAAAGCGCTACATTGTTATTCCTTTGCTGGTGCTGAGCTGGAGCCAAAGCAAACCAGAGTGGTCAACTTCTTTAGTGCTGTGTTTGTGCATCTTTGTGCCGGTAAAATTAACGTTTGTGCTACTATGGTTTCGGAGATATTATGAATTTTAATTTCAGCCGATGATGTCATCCCAGACCACCGCTTCAAAATAAAGTGCTACGTTTTTCTTTCTTTGCTGGTGCTGAGCTGGATCCAAAGCAAACCACAGTGGGCTACTTTTTCAGTGCCTTGTTTGTGCAACAACAACCTTGGAATAAAATAAAATAAAGTTTTCATTAAGATTTGCAGCCCAATAGTTTTTGGGGAGCGTTAAGTTTTCGATATTTTGTGCTGAACTCAATACACAACAAACCAAATTGGTCTATATTTTTAGGCATTTCTAATTCAATCTATATGCTTTATATTTTCAGCTGATAACACAGTCAATATATTCATAGTTGAACAATATTTCCCACTTCATGCATAAAGCCAATAAAAAGTGGAATGGTTCTTCAGCCTAATTAAAGGTTTAGCTTAGGTGGACAAAGGAACGTTTTAGGAGATCGTTCCTTACAGTGTTGTTATACTTTATAGGCTGACTAGTGTGATTTATTTTTTGCAGTTTTTCTGTTATTGATTTTAGTTTGGGTATGTTTTCTGCGTTATATAAGCCTGTATACTTTAATTGCCCTTTTGTTAGGTGCAGACACCCCCAAATCTCCCTATTGTAGAGTAATAAAGGTTTGCTATTCTAATTAATTCAGAGGAGTAATGAACTATGAGTACTAAGATCAACTATAACCAAGTTATTGTTTGAAAATGTTATAAACATTATACTCTCGAAGAAGAATAAACCCTTCTGATTAGGAAAAATAGACTTTATGAAAACAGTTGAACATTCTAATAAATGAAATGCCTTTTTTGGTGGCTCACTTGACATTGCTATCTAAAGTAAAGTTCTTTAAATGAGACAAAATAAATCGCAATATTTATTCAGGAATAAAGTACAAAACAATATAACACACATTTTACAATAGCAGCTAAAAAAACTTGCATGATAAAAGAAAAATATAAAATTAATAACTGCTTTCTTGAGAAAAGTGTTGAGACCAAACGGTAGATCTGACCACATCTTTTTACACAAATGAGGAACATCATTAAGGACGCCAGCCATCCTGCACAGAGACTGTTCCAGCCTCTCCCCTCAGTCAGGAAACTAAAAAAACAAACAAAAACATGTTTCCCCAAGAGATCTTTGCCAATAAGCAGGAATATATAAATCATTTTATAAGAATGCTGTAGGGGGGGAGGCTCGGTAGATGACGCAACTTCATAGTAATGTTACTGATTTATCAGTAGAAATATATTAAAAAGACTTACGTTTTTTCCAGTGACGGCAATAACATGATTTACCGTAGCACTTTATTTTGAAGCGGCGGGCTGGGATGACGTCATCGGTTGAAATTAAAATTCATAATATCTCCGAAACCAAAGCAGCACAAACGATAATTTTAACGGCACAAACCTGCACAAACGAAGCACTAAAAAATGTAGCCCAGTTTGATCGGATTCGAAGCAAAATGGGGAGATGGTGAATTCTGGATGACCTTAACAAATATTCTTTAATATCTTCAAAACCAAAACAGCACAAACGCTAATTTTAACGGCACAAACCTGCACAAGCGAAGCACTAACCATTCCGTCTATTTAACGGAGTTTTTTCTGTGGGTGGGGTGTCAGCTTCACGCAGCTCTTCCATCCCTCAGTGCCGTGTAGCCTTGCCACCGCATTTCTACCATAATATAAAACCGACATTAAATAAACGACTCACCGTCACGTAGTTGCAAGGAAAACACCCAATGGAACACCCTTCGTCTGGGTAAATTGGACTTGATTCAACAATATCCTTCAGTAATTTAGGAAAAACGGCAGCACAGCACAGCAAGCAATAGCAGCCACAAGACGGAGGAGTTCACCTCTGACCCGGAACTCAAAGAGTACTGCTTGTTGTCTCACACAACGCCACTCGTGGACAGTATAGGAACTGCAGGAACGAAGTACGTCTTTTTCAGTAATCATTGTTGAATGATGATAATGCATTTTTCTAGCGATGATTTCTGTCACGAGGACATAATGCAGTGTTGTGCTGGCAGCCATCCCAACTAATAAAAATAAGATTTAAGATTAAAATAGTACATTATAGTAGTAAAATAAATACAATTATTGTGGTTTAAGGACAAGTTTGGTACCTGCATTAAGGTTAATTTCAAAAGGTACTTGTCATTTTCAGACTAAAAAACATTCTAAAAAGATGTTCTAATTCAGTGAATATGACTGGATATTTAAACAGAAAATAATAATGAAATTAATTATTCTTTCAACTAGCAGTTTTTGAGTATGACTAACATTCAAGGCAGTGAAGGAGGGTAACTGATAAGTGATGGCTGATGGTGGAGAGCTTGCAGGCCTGGCTTCGGTGGAGAAGCAGCAAACAACTGTGGCAGGAAATGTGACTTTCATTTCAATGCAATGCAATGCAATGCAAAACTGGAGAACAGTAGAAATCAGTAGAGTGAGAAAAACTGGCCCTGATGTCCTCCAGTAGCCTAAGCCTGATTGTAGGATGTCCCTGAACTCTCGTTACATTACAAAGTTTACAATAATAAGGAGAGCCAGCGAAATGCTTGAGGCAGGATTATACAGGAAAAGGAGGAGATTAAGTATAATATAAAATAAATTAATAAACAATACATAAAATACTTTAATGTTTTCTTAAAACGTCTGAATACAAACTGTCCCAAAACATGTTAAATAAATTCCTTTATCATCATTCATTTATACCAGTTGTTCAAAGTATTTAATTGTTACTTGTAAAAAAAAATTATATTATTGTAAATTAGAAATGTCCCATGCTCCTGAATGCAGCTTTCTGACGCTCGGGAACGCATCACACTGGTCTGAGAACGCAGCGCGGAGTAGAGGCACGTTACTGCTTAAGACAAAGCTTTGCCGTTTGTAAAACTCATGTCGGCTGGCACGGTTTATTGTTCTGTGTGAATGACAACAGACCACAACAAATGAGGCTGCTAATGAGCCAACAGCCAACAGGAGAAGGTCTGCATCGAAGCAGCATGGAAAATTGGTGTTATTAAAACATGATTAAATACTTCAATGTAGCATGAAAAAATAAAATATGTGAATAAAAAAGTTAAAGGCATGAGGTGAACTGTATTGATTTAAATTGAAAAATCGTTTTTTAAAGACAAAGGGAAATGAAATATTGGGTGAAAATGTAATTCTCCAAAATTGGCACAGCTTGGATTCGAACTTTCGATCTTCTGCTTTGCAGCCCGACACCTAACCCACTCGACCAAAACACCAGTGTCGTGCTCAGCTGAGCTTTATTGAGAGGTCAATTGTGTTAAGAAGTGTTCTTTGCTAATTTTGTTCCAAATGTAAGTCGAAACGGCATCAAGTACAAAAAGCCCTGATCGCGGCGTCGAGACCAACGTTTCGATATATAGTATGTGGGGGTAGAACCTACGGTTCGGGCTGTATTAACGGTACTATAATAATAATAATAATAAAGAAACCCTTATTAGGTGCATAGCATAAGGCCTCCGCCATGCATTTTCAATGCATAGGCGGGCGCCTAATAATAAAGAAACCCTTATTAGGTGCATAACATAAGGCCTCCGCCATGCATTTTCAATGCATAGGCGGGCGCCTAACTAGAAACGTTCAACTTCTGAAGAAGTTGAAGAAGGCGCCCGCCTGGTGGTGTGCGTAACCGTTAAAGGCAAAGCTTCTGAGTGTTGGTTAGGCTGAGCTTTTGTAGGGTGTAAGGTATATCTGTTAAGAGCTTGTAAGAATTATAAATGTGTCTCTCTCTGTATATGGTGGAAAGGAAATTGTAAGCTGTTCAGATCGAATGCTGCTTATTTCAAATATCTTTGGTTGTTTAAAAATTATCCTTGGTTGTAGGCTTTTATTGCTTGGGGATTTTAAATCAAATGTTTTTAGAGGTTCTTCTTAAGCAGAGGTTTGATACAAGTGTTTGAAAAAAGATTTGTGTGCAGGAAGGCAAAATGTCTGTCTTCTATGTAAACTGTTGTCATTAAAGAAACATCAGAAAACAACACAGGGAAGACACTAAAACCAATTGAATCAGTGTGCTGACACTGTGGAAGGTAAGACAAATACCCCAAGATTTTCCAATATTTTAGTATTTAACCTTTTGCCACGGGTCAAAACTTAAGACAGGGCCTTACCTCCATTAGCACTCAGAGTCTCATTGGATTAGGCACTGGACAGCACCTGTGGTGACTATAGAGCCCAGCCCGGAAAGTCTGCAGCCATTTCAGCACTGGACATTTCTGTACCAGATTCAATGTGTTTATGGGTAACATATAACAAAAAGGTGTGCTCAACATAATATTTAAATATGTTAATGTGACACAAACAAAACCTACACCTTCTGGAAGTTGTAGCAACCAGATACTTAGCAACAACAAGCTTATGTTTCCATTTTCAATGTTTGCTGTCTTTATCTGCATGGGTGGTTCTCCCTTGCATTGCTAGGAATTGTGGGGCCCTAGAATGAAACCATTACAAGCACTGTTCCAAAGTTGGCAACATTTTTAAAAGAAGCCTTTTTCTATCATTGTGCACTTGTGAAATAAACTCCTAGTTTACTTAGAGGCTTGCAATGCTTTTTCTGTTTTGTTACATTTGTTGTTTATTTGGATTTTTTAAGTTGCTTTCCTTGTGGTTTTCCCATAATTTAGCATGTATATTGTAATATATAACTTTTTGCAATGGAGTACTGTCGATCACAGATTAACAGCTTTGGTTATTTTGTCTTTAGCCCCAAAAAGGTACTTCTGACATTGACTCTGGTTTGGAGGGTCCTGACACAGAGTACTCCACATTATAAGTCCATACCTGGTATGTAGGTGGTCTTTATCCACCAACTCTGTGTTTAGTCTTCTCATTGGGAGGCTTTTCCCAATTTATTGAATAGATTCTTGCCAATTCTCACAAAGAATCTAGTTCTTGCTGTTGCTTGGGCACTGTTTAGGAGTAAATGTTTTCCTTTTGCTCAATTTTCTTTAACATGTTTGTATGTTTATACATTTTGCATGTTAAACCTTGTACTAGTTACCATTGTCATGTATACAAATAAACAGACATCAGTATACTGACAATAAACATATTTATTAACTGAAAAAAACAGAACAAACTTTAAACAGGCAATAGTGGTTTTTCGCTAATTTCGTTGCCATGGTAACTGGAAATGGAGTGAAGTACAAATGGCACACTTCACGGCATCGAGACGCACGTTTTGATATATAGTTTGTGGGGGTAGACCCTACGGTTCGGGCTGTGTTTGGTTTTATGTGCCTTTCCTTGTAAACTAGAAATGTCTTATTCTCCTGAATGCACCATAGCTTTCTGACGCTCGCGAACGCATCACACTGGTCTGAGAACCAGCGCTGAGTAGAGGTACGTTTCTGCTTAAAGGAGAAGTCCAGTCAAAATCAGAAATCAAACTGCTGAAAGTACTTTAAATATAAAACTACTACATACTGTGCAATAAATTATATGTTTATTTTAGTTAAGAATAATTTTCTTTTAATCATGTTTATGTGGAGGAACCCATCTTGTTCAAGAATAGTACTGTCACCTCCCATTTTGTGATGTCACTCAGCGGACCCGCTGTTGAGCAAGTCCCAACGCTCTGTTTGTCACGATGCACTATAGACCAGTTCACGTGTGACGTCATGCGTGACGTCCGCGCTACATCGGGTCCCGCGGGTAGGCAAAAGCAGAACTGTTCCCGTCTACTATCATTACAAAACGGGTGATTTAGAACGTACTTTTAGTTAGTTTATTTTTGGAATCTAAACAATGTCTACGACTTGTTGTGCTCCCGGTTGCACACAGAGGCATTCCAAATCGTCGGATGTACGTTTCTGTCGTTTACCAAAGGACGAGGAAAGAAGAAAGAAATGAATAATATCCATGAAAAGGATGCAGGCAGACAATCTCAATGGACTGTGGGAGCCATCATACTACAACAGAATGTGCAGTCTACACTTCATCTTCGGTAAATAGAACTTAATTTTGCACTGGTCATTGTTCTACATAAATAGCGGCGGAGGGGAGGTTGTGATCGCTAGACGGTGCCGGGAGAAGCAGAGTCAATGCGCTGCAGCAGCAGCACGCCGCATCATTTTAGTTTTCTTTGCGCTCAGTGTGCAATAATGTTCACCCGACAGCGGCTGCATTACGCCCCTGTTTACGCTCTAACGTCGCCGACACCCCCACCAATTTTAATAAGACAAAAAGAAAAAAATATTTAATCTATTGATGTGGTTGCAAAAATTAATTTAATATAGGCCTTTACATATCTTAAAGATTAATCTGCTGTTCTTTAATAGTCTTACTAGTATATCCCAATAGTATATTAATATGTTCTCATTTCAATAATGAAATGGACAACCACTCATGTAACAGATCAGTTTTAGTGTCACTAATCTTACTTAAAGTATAGTATTGGGTCCTCCATGCTCCTTATGTATTAAGATTTACTGCACATTTAAACATTGAAATCTTAATATTGTTAGGGAAATAATTAGTTGTCTGACAGGATGTAGGTAAGGAGAAGCTGTTATCTACACTTCAGATATATGATGTAAGAAATGTGTTTGGAATGTTAAGATAAATTACATGAAATGGGCTAAAAAGAGTAACAACAGTGCAGTTGTACATTTGTTGAAGTTTGAATTTAAAATTTTAAATGCTGTCAGTGTCAGTGACACTTCTACTTCCAGTGCAAAGTAAATACAATACATTTATTTGCAGTCCCTTGAATGTATAATTTTGCTGTGTTTTATGATGCTGACAGAGTTTTAGATTAAAAAAAAAGAATAAGGGTGGGGTTTATCTCTGCACATTTCTATATCTTCAAAATAAAATACAGGATATATCTAGACAACAGACATATTTTGAATATATTTGGTTTAATAGGCACGTATTTACCATCTGTCTCTGTTGCTGGTAAGTTCAAATGCAAACTTTTTCAAAGTGGGAAAAAGTCCCAATTCAACACTGATCAGATCCTGTGATGCTTTAAAGATAAACAAACAGCATCTAGTGTGTGTTGTGCTTATAAAATTTGTATAAATGTAGCAAATAATGCTGCCTTTTCTTTTAAGACAGGCAAAACGCATCCTAATGCTCAAATCAAGCATAAAAAAATAGGAGCATGCATATTGTATAGGACCAATGAAGCTTTGGACCAATAGTGTCCCTACCAAAGTTCAAATCAAACCTACACCCTTGATTCCATGTTACATTCTTTATAGTAAGGGTTGGTACAGTTCAGCCGGTTGTATAGCAAGGTATGTTTCTGTATGATGTTTTAAATCCGTGCCCCATGTGCCCTCTTTTAACTTTGAGCACCTGCCCCTCCAACAGTCTCTTCACGTCCTTGCATGGAGCTATCATCATCTGATAGCGATATGGATTTTTTTAGAAGAGTTTCTTGACAGAAACCGGACTTTTGACGGAATCCAGCCGTACTTATTTCCAGGGCAAACTCTGTCGGGTCCTACAGTTTATATGTGTGTGTGTGTGTGTGTGTGTGTGTGTGTGCGTGTGTGTGTGTGTGTGCGCGCGCGCTCCGCTGCAGCACGGCTTTACCGGCGCTGCAGCGGAGGAGAAATCAACTTACCGAAAATCCTCACTCTCATGTCATGTTCAAAACATTCTTCTTCGAAATGGTCACTGCGTGTTGAAAAAGTAGTCCACTGCGGTTTGCTTCGGATCCAGCTCAGCACCAGCAAAGAAAGAAAAACGTAGCACATTTTGAAGCGGCGGTCTGGAATGATGTCATCGGCTGAAATTAAAATTCATAATATCTCCGAAACCAAAGTAGCACAAATGTTAATTTTAACGGCACAAACGAAGCACTAAAAAAGTAGCCCAGTTTGATCGGATTCGAAGCAAAATGGGGAGATGGTGAACTCTGGATGACCTTAACAAATATTCTTTAATATCTTCAAAACCAAAACAGCAGAAACGCTAATTTTAACGGCACAAACGAAGCACTAACCATTCCGTCTATTTAACTGAGTTTTTTCTGTGGGTGGGGTGTCAGCTTCACGCAGCTCTTTACCGGCGCTGCAGCCGAGGAGAGATCGCGCTGCTGTTAGGCTTTTACTGCCATCCCTCCAGACTTCCATAGGCCATTGACAAATTTAATGAAAAGTAACTTAAAATTATCCTAAAAGACAAAATGTTGAAAAATCAAAGGGCTTATTTAACGCTTTGAGAACATATCTTGTATTCGGTCACAAAGTCAACAATAGTAGAATGATCTTTTAAGCTTATAAGACCATTTTAAAGATGCCAATACGTGTAGCATATAGCTCAGTGGCGTAGCCTAGCCACCGCATTTCTACCAAAATATAAAACCTGACATTAAATAAACGACTCACCATCACGTAGTTGCAAGGAAAACACCCAATGGAACACCCTTCGTCTGGGTAAATTGGACTTGATTCAACAATATCCTTCAGTAATTTAGGAAAAACGGCAGCACAGCAAGCAATAGCAGCCACAAGACGGAGGAGTTCACCTCTGACCCGGAACTCAAAGAGTACTGCTTGTTGTCTCACACAGCGCCACTCGTGGACAGTATAGGAACTGCAGGAACGAAGTACGTCTTTTTCAGTAATCATTGTTGAATGATGATAATGCATTTTTCTAGCGATGATTTCTGTCACGAGGACATAATGCAGTGTTGTGCTGGCAGCCATCCCAACTAATAAAAATAAGATTTAAGATTAAAATAGTACATTATAGTAGTAAAATAAATACAATTATTGTGGTTTAAGGACAAGTTTGGTTCCTGCATTAGGGTTGAATTTCAAAAGGTACTTGTCATTTTCAGACTAAAAAACATTCTAAAAAGATGTTCTAATTCAGTGAATATGACTGGATATTTAAACAGAAAATAATAATGAAATTAATTATTCTTTCAACTAGCAGTTTTTGAGTATGACTAAAATTCAAGGCAGTGAAGGAGGGTAACTGATAAGTGATGACTGATGGTGGAGAGCTTGCAGGCCTGGCTTCGGTGGAGAAGCAGCAAACAAGTGTGGCAGGAAATGTGACTTTCATTTCAATGCAATGCAATGCAAAACTGGACAACAGTAGAAATCAGTAGAGTGAGAAAAACTGGCACTGATATCCTCCAGTAGCCTAAGCCTGATTGTAGGATGTCACTGAACTCTCGTTACATTACAAAGTTTACAATAATAAGGAGAGACAGCGAAATGCTTGAGGCAGGATTTGACAGGAAAAGGAGGAGATTAAGTATTAATATGAAATTAATTAATAAACAATACATAAAATACTTTAATGTTTTCTTAAAACGTCTGAATACAAATTGTCCCAAAACATGTTAAATAAATTCCTTTATCATCATTCATTTATACCAGTTGTTCAAGTTATTCAAATTGTTACTTGTAAAAAAAAAAAAATATTGTAAATTAGAAATGTCCCATGCTCCTGAATGCAACATAGCTTTCTGACGCTCGGGACGCATCACACTGGTCTGAGAACGCAGCGCGGAGTAGAGGCACGTTTCTGCTTAAGACAAAGCTTTGCCGTTTGTAAAACTCATGTCGGCTGGCACGGTTTATTGTTCTGTGTGAATGACAACAGACCACAACAAATGAGGCTGCTAATGAGCCAACAGCCAACAGGAGAAGGTCTGCATCGAAGCAGCATGGAAAATTGGTGTTATTAAACATGATTAAATACTTCAATGTAGCATGAAAAAATAAAATAAAAAAGTGAATAAAAAAGTTAAAGGCATGAGGTGAACTGTATTGATTTAAATTGAAAAATCGTTTTTTAAAGCCAAAGGGAAATGAAATATTGGGTGAAAATGTAATTCTCTAAAATTGGCACAGCTTGGATATGAACTTTCGATCTTCTGCTTTGCAGCCCGACACCTAACCCACTCGACCAAAACACCAGTGTCGTGCTCAGCCGAGCATTATTGAGAGGTCAATTGTGTTAAGAAGTGTTTTTTGCGAATTTTGTTCCAACTGTAAGTCGAAACGGCGTCAAGTACAAAAAGCCCTGATCGCGGCGTCGAGACACACGTTTTGATATATAGTTTGTGGGGGTAGACCCTACGGTTCGGGCTGTATTAACGGTACTATAATAATAATAATAACTAGAATCGTTCAACTTCTGAAGAAGTTGAAGAAGGTGCCCGTCTGGTGGTGGGCATGACCGTCAAAGGCAAAGCTTCCGAGTTCCTTGGTCGTAGGCTCTCATCGCTTGGGGATTTTAAAAATCAAACCTTCTGAGTGAAAAGGATTTGTCTTCATCAAAACCTGCCGACCGGGAAAACTTTGCGTCTGCAGAGCTGCAAACTGCGTATTTCGATCTGAGACGCAGCTAAGGAGCTAATTGGCGACAGCCGACAGTCAACGTTTCCCATTCATTTGCTACGGTAGTCCTAAACCACTACTGACATAATACACTTTTTGGCCACAAGCGTCATTTTGGGGGCGTCGTTTCCACCTCTTCTTTTAGAGCCGTTTCTAATAGAAAGAAGAAAATGCAAAAACGGTCCAAACAAAAGGTCTTAATGTTTACATTTGTAACCTCTGCCTTACATAAACACTAGAATTAAATCTTAATAAATAAAAGTATAGACAATTATTTCAGTAACTCAATTCAGTAAGTGAAATACAATATATACAGGGGTTGGACAATGAAACTGAAACACCTCTCATTTTAGTGTGGGAGGTTTCATGGCTAAATTGGACCAGCCTGGTGGCCAATCATCATTAATTGCACATTGAACCAATAAGAGCAGAGTGTGAAGGTCCAATTAGCAGGGTAAGAGCACAGTTTTGCTCAAAATATTGCAATGCACACAACATTATGGGTGACATGGGTGAGTTCAAAGGAGGACAAATTGTTGGTGCACATCTTGCTGGATGTGTCAAAACTTTCTTCAATTGGATAAAAACAAAACTGAAGTAATAATATTTGGACCAATAGAGGAGAGATCAAAAGTTAGCACACAGCTTCAGTCGCTTCAGCTAGAAACCACTGATCAGGTCCGAAATCTGGGAGTAGTGATGGACTCAGACCTGAACCTCCAAAAGCATCTAAAGACAGTTACAAGGTCGGCTTTCTATCACCTGAAGAACATTTCCAGGATTAAAGGACTGATGTCTCAGCAGGATCTGGAAAAACTAATCCATGCGTTTATATTTAGTAGAATTGATTACTGCAACGGTGTTTTCACAGGTCTGCCTAAAAAGTGGATCAGACAGCTGCAGCTGATCCAGACGCTGCTGCCCGCGTCCTCACTAAGACTAAGAAAGTAGAGCACATAACCCCAGTTCTAAAGTCCTTACACTGGCTCCCTGTATCTCAGAGAATAGACTTTAAAATACTTCTGTTAGTCTATAAATCCCTAAATGGCTTAGCACCTAAATACATCACAGACTTGTTATCAGTGTATCAACCATCCAGACCACTCAGGTCTTCTGGCTCCAGCCTGCTCTGCATACCTAGAACCAGAACTAAACACGGAGAATCAGCATTTAGTTCCTATACTCCGCTTATCTGGAACAAACTTCCAGAAAACTGTAAAAGTGCGGAAAGCCTGAGTTCTTTTGAATCAAGATTAAAAACACATTTGTTTACAATTGCCTTTGACTGTTCTAATTGAACTGTTTTACTGTTTTTAATGTTCTTCTTTGTTTCTACATTCTATCTCTACTTGCTTTTATTCTATTTTCTATCTACATTTTATTCCTACTTGCGTTTATTTTGCTATATTTTAATCATGTAAAGCACTTTGCATTGTCTCTGTACTGAATTGTGCTATATAAATAAATTTCCCTTGCCTTGCCTTGCATCTGTGACCAAGACAGCAAGTGTTTGTGATGTATCAAGAGCCACGGGGTCCAGGGTAATGTCAGCATACCACCAAGAAGGACGAACCACATCCAACAGGATCAACTGTGGACACACGAGGAAGCTGTCTGAAAGAGATGTTCGGGTGCTAACCCGGATTGTATCCAACAAACATAAAACCACGGCTCCCCAAATCACAGCAGAATTACTGCCATCCTGCACAGAGACTGTTCCAGCCACTCCCCTCAGTCAGGAAACTAAAAAAACAAACAAAAACATGTTTCCCCAGAGATCTTTGCCAATAAGCAGGAATACATAAATTATTTTATAAGAATGCTGTAGGGGGGGGGGGGGGGGGGGGGGCTCGGTAGATGACACAACTTCATAGTAATGTTACTGATTTATCAGTAGAAATATATTAAAAAGACTTACGTTTTTTCCAGTGTTGGCAATAACATATGATTTACCGTAGCACTTTATTTTGAAGCGGCGGGCTGGGATGACGTCAAATTAAAATTCATAATATCTCCGAAACCAAAGCAGCACAAACGCTAATTTTAACGTCACAAACCTGCACAAACGAAGCACTAACCATTCCGTCTATTTAACTGAGTTTTTTCTGTGGGTGGGGTGTCAGCTTCACGCAGCTCTTTACCGGCGCTGCAGCCGAGGAGAGATCGCGCTGCTGTTAGGCTTTTACTGTCATCCCTCCAGACTTCCATAGGCCATTGACAAATTTAATGAAAAGTAACTTAAAATTATCCTAAAAGACAAAATGTTGAAAAATCAAAGGGCTTATTTAACGCTTTGAGAACATATCTTGTATTCGGTCACAAAGTCAACAATAGTAGAATGATCTTTTAAGCTTATAAGACCATTTTAAAGATGCCAATACGTGTAGCATATAGCTCAGTGGCGTAGCCTAGCCACCGCATTTCTACCAAAATATAAAACCGACATTAAATAAACGACTCACCATCACGTAGTTGCAAGGAAAACACCCAATGGAACACCCTTCGTCTGGGTAAATTGGACTTGATTCAACAATATCCTTCAGTAATTTAGGAAAAACGGCAGCACGGCAAGCAATAGCAGCCACAAGACGGAGGAGTTCACCTCTGACCCGGAACTCAAAGAGTACTGCTTGTTGTCTCACACAGCGCCACTCGTGGACAGTATAGGAACTGCAGGAACGAAGTACGTCTTTTTCAGTAATCATTGTTGAATGATGATAATGCATTTTTCTAGCGATGATTTCTGTCACGAGGACATAATGCAGTGTTGTGCTGGCAGCCATCCCAACTAATAAAAATAAGATTTAAGATTAAAATAGTACATTATAGTAGTAAAATAAATACAATTATTGTGGTTTAAGGACAAGTTTGGTTCCTGCATTAGGGTTAATTTCAAAAGGTACTTGTCATTTTCAGACTAAAAAACATTCTAAAAAGATGTTCTAATTCAGTGAATATGACTGGATATTTAAACAGAAAATAATAATGAAATTAATTATTCTTTCAACTAGCAGTTTTTGAGTATGACTAAAATTCAAGGCAGTGAAGGAGGGTAACTGATAAGTGATGACTGATGGTGGAGAGCTTGCAGGCCTGGCTTCGGTGGAGAAGCAGCAAACAAGTGTGGCAGGAAATGTGACTTTCATTTCAATGCAATGCAAAGCAAAACTGGACAACAGTAGAAATCAGTAGAGTGAGAAAAACTGGCACTGATATCCTCCAGTAGCCTAAGCCTGATTGTAGGATGTCCCTGAACTCTCGTTAAATTACAAAGTTTACAATAATAAGGAGAGCCAGCGAAATGCTTGAGGCAGGATTATACAGGAAAAGGAGGAGATTAAGTATAATATAAAATAAATTAATAAACAATACATAAAATACTTTAATGTTTTCTTAAAACGTCTGAATACAAACTGTCCCAAAACATGTTAAATAAATTCCTTTATCATCATTCATTTATACCAGTTGTTCAAGTTATTTAATTGTTACTTGTAAAAAAAAAAAATATTATTGTAAATTAGAAATGTCCCATGCTCCTGAATGCAGCTTTCTGACGCTCGGGAACGCATCACACTGGTCTGAGAACGCAGCGCGGAGTAGAGGCACGTTTCTGCTTAAGACAAAGCTTTGCCGTTTGTAAAACTCATGTCGGCTGGCACGGTTTATTGTTCTGTGTGAATGACAACAGACCACAACAAATGAGGCTGCTAATGAGCCAACAGCCAACAGGAGAAGGTCTGCATCGAAGCAGCATGGAAAATTGGTGTTATTAAAACATGATTAAATACTTCAATGTAGCATGAAAAAATAAAATATGTGAATAAAAAAGTTAAAGGCATGAGGTGAACTGTATTGATTTAAATTGAAAAATCGTTTTTTAAAGCCAAAGGGAAATGAAATATTGGGTGAAAATGTAATTCTCTAAAATTGGCACAGCTTGGATTCGAACTTTCGATCTTCTGCTTTGCAGCCCGACACCTAACCCACTCGACCAAAACACCAGTGTCGTGCTCAGCCGAGCATTATTGAGAGGTCAATTGTGTTAAGAAGTGTTTTTTGCGAATTTTGTTCCAACTGTAAGTCGAAACGGCGTCAAGTACAAAAAGCCCTGATCGCGGCGTCGAGACGCACGTTTTGATATATAGTTTGTGGGGGTACAGCCTACGGTTCGGGCTGTATTAACGGTACTATAATAATAATAATAATAATAACTAGAAACGTTCAACTTCTGAAGAAGTTGAAGAAGGCGCCCGCCTGGTGGTGTGCGTAACCGTTAAAGGCAAAGCTTCTGAGTGTTGGTTAGGCTGAGCTTTTGTAGGGTGTAAGGTATATCTGTTAAGAGCTTGTAAGAATTATAAATGTGTCTCTCTCTGTATGTGGTGGAAAGGAAATTGTAAGCTGTTCAGATCGAATGCTGCTTATTTCAAATATCTTTGGTTGTTTAAAAATTATCCTTGGTTGTAGGCTTTTATTGCTTGGGGATTTTAAATCAAATGTTTTTAGAGGTTCTTCTTAAGCAGAGGTTTGATACAAGTGTTTGAAAAAAGATTTGTGTGCAGGAAGGCAAAATGTCTGTCTTCTATGTAAACTGTTGTCATTAAAGAAACATCAGAAAACAACACAGGGAAGACACTAAAACCAATTGAATCAGTGTGCTGACACTGTGGAAGGTAAGACAAATACCCCAAGATTTTCCAATATTTTAGTATTTAACCTTTTGCCACGGGTCAAAACTTAAGACAGGGCCTTACCTCCATTAGCACTCAGAGTCTCATTGGATTAGGCACTGGACAGCACCTGTGGTGACTACAGAGCCCAGCCCGGAAAGTCTGCAGCCATTTCAGCACTGGACATTTCTGTACCAGATTCAATGTGTTTATGGGTAACATATAACAAAAAGGTGTGCTCAACATAATATTTAAATATGTTAATGTGACACAAACAAAACCTACACCTTCTGGAAGTTGTAGCAACCAGATACTTAGCAACAACAAGCTTATGTTTCCATTTTCAATGTTTGCTGTCTTTATCTGCATGGGTGGTTCTCCCTTGCATTGCTAGGAATTGTGGGGCCCTAGAATGAAACCATTACAAGCACTGTTCCAAAGTTGGCAACATTTTTAAAAGAAGCCTTTTTCTATCATTGTGCACTTGTGAAATAAACTCCTAGTTTACTTAGAGGCTTGCACTGCTTTTTCTGTTTTGTTACATTTGTTGTTTATTTGGATTTTTTAAGTTGCTTTCCTTGTGGTTTTCCCATAATTTAGCATGTATATTGTAATATATAACTTTTTGCAATGGAGTACTGTCGATCACAGATCAACAGCTTTGGTTATTTTGTCTTTAGCCCCAAAAAGGCACTTCTGACATTGACATAAACATATTTATTAACTGAAAAAAACAGAACAAACTTTAAACAGGCAATAGTGGTTTTTCGCTAATTTCGTTGCCATGGTAACTGGAAATGGAGTGAAGTACAAATAGCACACTTCACGGCATCGAGACGCACGTTTTGATATATAGTTTGTGGGGGTAGACCCTACGGTTCGGGCTGTGTTTGGTTTTATGTGCCTTTCCTTGTAAATTAGAAATGTCTTATTCTCCTGAATGCACCATAGCTTTCTGACGCTCGCGAACGCATCACACTGGTCTGAGAACCAGCGCTGAGTAGAGGCACGTTTCTGCTTAAAGGAGAAGTCCGGTCAAAATCAGAAATCAAACTGCTGAAAGTACTTTAAATATAAAACTACTACATACTGTGCAATAAATTATATGTTTTTTTTAGTTAAGAATAATTTTCTTTTAATCATGTTTATGTGGAGGAACCCATCTTAGTACTATTCTGGAACGTCACCTCCCATTTTGTGATGTCACTCAGCGGACCTGCTGTTGAGCAAGTCCCAACGCTCTGTTTGTCACGATGCACTATAGACCAGTTCACGTGTGACGTCATGCGTGACGTCCGCGCTACATCCGGGTCCCGCGGGTAGGCAAAAGCAGAACTGTTCCCGTCTACTAAAACCGGTGTTTAGAGCGTACTTTTAGTTAGTTTATTTTTGGAATCTAAACAATGTCTACGACTTGTTGTGCTCCCGGTTGCACACAGAGGCATTCCAAATCGTCGGATGTACGTTTCTGTCATTTACCAAAGGACGAGGAAAGAAGAAAAAAATTAATAATATCCATGAAAAGGATGCAGGCAGACAATCTCAATGGACTGTGGGAGCCATCATACTACAACAGAATGTGCAGTCTACACTTCATCTTCGGTAAATAGAACTTAATTTTGCACTGGTCATTGTTCTACTTAAATAGCGGCGGAGGGGAGGTGGTGATCGCTAGACGGTGCCGGGAGAAGCAGAGTCAATGTGCTGCAGCAGCAGCACGCCGCATCATTTTAGTTTTCTTTGCGCTATCAGTGTGCAATAATGTTCACTCGACAGCGGCTGCATTACGCCCCTGTTTACGCTGCAACGTCGCCGACACCCCCACCAATTTTAATAAGACAAAAAGAAAAAATTATTTAATCTATTGATGTGGTTGCAAAATTAATTTAATATAGGCCTTTACATATCTTAAAGATTAATCTGCTGTTCTTTAATAGTCTTACTAGTATATCCCAATAGTATATTAATATGTTCTCATTTCAATAATGAAATGGACAACCACTCATGTGACAACTCAGTCTTGGTGTCACTAATCTTACTTAAAGTACAGTATTGGGTCCTCCATGCTCCTTATGTATTAAGATTTACTGCACATTTAAACATTGAAATCTCACTATTGTTAGGGAAATAATTAGTTGTCTGAGAGGATGTAGGTAAGGAGAAGCTGTTATCTACACTTCAGATATATGATGTAAGAAATGTGTTTGGAATGTTAAGATAAATTACATGAAATGGGCTAAAAAGAGTAACTACAGTGCAGTTGTACATTTGTTGAAGTTTGAATTTAAAATTTGAAATGCTGTCAGTGTCAGTGACACTTCTACTTCCAGTGCAAAGTAAATACAATACATTTATTTGCAGTCCCTTGAATGTATAATTTTGCTGTGTTTTATGATGCTGACAGAGTTTCTTAGATTTAAAAGAAGAATAAGGGTGGGGTTTATCTCTGCACATTTCTATATCTTCAAAATAAAATACAGGATATATCTAGACAACAGACATATTTTGAATATATTTGGTTTAATAGGCACGTATTTACCATCTGTCTCTGTTGCTGGTAAGTTCAAAGCAAACTTTTTCAAAGTGGGAAAAAGTCCCAATTCGACATTGATCAGATCCTGTGATGCTTTAAAGATAAACAAACAGCATATAGTGTGTGTCGTGCTTATAAAATTTGTATAAATGTAGCAAATAATGCTGCCTTTTCTTTTTAGACAGGCAAAACGCATCCTAATGCTCAAATCAAGCATCAAAAAATAGGAGCATGCATATTGTGTAGGACCAATGAAGCTTTGGACCAATAGTGTCCCTACCAAAGTTCAAATCAAACCTACGCCCTTGATTCCATGTTACATTCTTTATAGTAAGGGTTGGTACAGTTTAGCCGGTTGTATAGCAAGGTATGTTTCTGTATCGTGTTTTAAATCCGTGCCCCATGTTCCCTCTTTTAACTTTGAGCACCTGCCCCTCCAACAGTCTCTTCACGTCCTTGCGTGGAGCTATCATCATCTGATAGCGATATGGATTTTTTTAGAAGAGTTTCTTGACAGAAACCGGACTTTTGACGGAATCCAGCCGTACTTATTTCCAGGGCAAACTCTGTCGGGTCCTACAGTTTATATGTATACGCGTGTGTGTGTGTGTGTGTGCGTATGTGTGTGTGTGTGTGTGTGCGCGCGCTCCGCTGCAGCACGGCTTTACCGGTGTAGGTACCAGATTGACTCGGGCTACCAGATTGACTCGGGTCCTGCCCCTTCTGATGACGTCACTATACATAGTTGGTTTAACGTTTGCTCAATTGCGCAAAATATTGAAATTGGTCTGGACAACTTACTAAAGTAATTATAGCGGGGTGTAGGTTTTATTCGAGAGCGGGATTGCGTTTGTAAATGGACAATTTTACGAAGAAATTCGCCATTGTCCATGCGCCTGCCGATGACGTCACCAGATTCTCCGTGGGCCTTGCGCCTCCCGATGACGTCACCTTATGGCAACGCCACTCAAACAAACTACATTGAGCCCGCGGTCTGCATTTGTAACGAATCAATTTTGTTAAGTTAATTTAGCGGTTTCTTTTTTCTCAAAAGCTTGAACAATGTACCAAATACCACAATAAAAAAAATAATCAAATTCATCACAATCTCATCTGGAATAATAAAAAAAACGTGATCAGAAAGAACAACATCAGTACAAAAAGGAGGAATGAACGTTTTGATTTTAAAGTGATGAATGCCGTGATAAAATTTTATTTGGCTGCTGACTTTTATTAAAAATGAAATGAGTTTATGGTTTAATTTCCATTCACAACTTAAAAAAAATTGGAGGAATGAAATCTCTCTACGGTTGTAACTTTGATCCTGCAAAATTACATTGCAAAATGATGTTAAAAGTTTTCATGCCTTGACTAATTTACGGGAAAATAAATAACCATAAATTAACAAAATAAAATTGATTTGTAAATGGAGACTGCGGGCGCAATGTAGTGTGTTTGAGATGAGTTGCCATATATTGACGTCTTCGAGAAGCGCAGACCCCGCCCCGAGTCGATCTGGCAGCCCGAGTCAATCTGGTACCTACACCGGCGCTGCAGCGGAGGAGAAATCAACTTACCGAAAATCCTCACTCTCATGTCATGTTCAAAACATTCTTCTTCGAAATGGTCACTGCGTGTTGAAAAAGTAGTCCACTGTGGTTTGCTTCGGATCCAGCTCAGCACCAGCAAAGAAAGAAAAACGTAGCACATTTTGAAGCGGCGGTCTGAAATGACGTCATCGGCTGAAATTAAAATTCATAATATCTCCGAAACCAAAGTAGCACAAATGTTAATTTTAACGGCACAAACGAAGCACTAAAAAAGTAGCCCAGTTTAATCGGATTCGAAGCAAAATGGGGAGATGGTGAACTCTGGATGACCTTAACAAATATTCTTTAATATCTTCGAAACCAAAACAGCAGAAACGCTAATTTTAACGGCACAAACGAAGCACTAACCATTCCGTCTATTTAACTGAGTTTTTTCTGTGGGTGGGGTGTCAGCTTCACGCAGCTCTTTACCGGCGCTACAGCCGAGGAGAGATCGCGCTGCTGTTAGGCTTTTACTGCCATCCCTCCAGACTTCCATAGGCCATTGACAAATTTAATGAAAAGTAACTTAAAATTATCCTAAAAGACAAAATGTTGAAAAATCAAAGGGCTTATTTAACGCTTTGAGAACATATCTTGTATTCGGCCACAAAGTCAACAATAGTAGAATGATCTTTTAAGCTTATAAGACCATTTTTAAGATGCCAATACGTGTAGCATATAGCTCAGTGGCGTAGCCTAGCCACCGCATTTCTACCAAAATATAAAACCGACATTAAATAAACGACTCACCATCACGTAGTTGCAAGGAAAACACCCAATGGAACACCCTTCGTCTGGGTAAATTGGACTTGATTCAACAATATCCTTCAGTAATTTAGGAAAAACGGCAGCACAGCAAGCAATAGCAGCCACAAGACGGAGGAGTTCACCTCTGACCCGGAACTCAAAGAGTACTGCTTGTTGTCTCACACAGCGCCACTCGTGGACAGTATAGGAACTGCAGGAACGAAGTAAGTCTTTTTCAGTAATCATTGTTGAATGATGATAATGCATTTTTCTAGCGATGATTTCTGTCACGAGGACATAATGCAGTGTTGTGCTGGCAGCCATCCCAACTAATAAAAATAAGATTTAAGATTAAAATAGTACATTATAGTAGTAAAATAAATACAATTATTGTGGTTTAAGGACAAGTTTGGTTCCTGCATTAGGGTTAATTTCAAAAGGTACTTGTCATTTTCAGACTAAAAAACATTCTAAAAAGATGTTCTAATTCAAACTGGACAACAGTAGAAATCAGTAGAGTGAGAAAAACTGGCACTGATATCCTCCAGTAGCCTAAGCCTGATTGTAGGATGTCACTGAACTCTCGTTACATTACAAAGTTTACAATAATAAGGAGAGACAGCGAAATGCTTGAGGCAGGATTTGACAGGAAAAGGAGGAGATTAAGTATTAATATGAAATTAATTAATAAACAATACATAAAATACTTTAATGTTTTCTTAAAACGTCTGAATACAAATTGTCCCAAAACATGTTAAATAAATTCCTTTATCATCATTCATTTATACCAGTTGTTCAAGTTATTTAAGTGTTACTTGTAAAAAAAAATATATATTGTAAATTAGAAATGTCCCATGCTCCTGAATGCAACATAGCTTTCTGACGCTCGCGAACGCATCACACTGGTCTGAGAACGCAGCGCGGAGTAGAGGCACGTTTCTGCTTAAGACAAAGCTTTGCCGTTTGTAAAACTCATGTCGGCTGGCACGGTTTATTGTTCTGTGAATGACAACAGACCACAACAAATGAGGCTGCTAATGAGCCAACAGGAGAAGGTCTGCATCGAAGCAGCATGGAAAATTGGTGTTATTAAACATGATTAAATACTTCAATGTAGCATGAAAAAATAAAATATGTGAATAAAAAAGTTAAAGGCATGAGGTGAACTGTATTGATTTAAATTGAAAAATCGTTTTTTAAAGCCAAAGGGAAATGAAATATTGGGTGAAAATGTAATTCTCTAAAATTGGCACAGCTTGGATTTGAACTTTCGATCTTCTGCTTTGCAGCCCGACACCTAACCCACTCGACCAAAACACCAGTGTCGTGCTCAGCTGAGCATTATTGAGAGGTCAATTGTGTTAAGAAGTGTTTTTTGCGAATTTTGTTCCAACTGTAAGTCGAAACGGCATCAAGTACAAAAAGCCCTGATCGCGGCGTCGAGACGCACGTTTTGATATATAGTTTGTGGGGGTAGACCCTACGGTTCGGGCTGTATTAACGGTACTATAATAATAATAATAATAATAATAATAATAATAAAGAAACCCTTATTAGGTGCATAACATAAGGCCTCCGCCATGCATTTTCAATGCATAGGCGGGCGCCTAATAATAATAAAGAAACCCTTATTAGGTGCATAGCATAAGGCCTCCGCCATGCATTTTCAATGCATAGGCGGGCGCCTAATAACTAGAATCGTTCAACTTCTGAAGAAGTTGAAGAAGGCGCCCGCCTGGTGGTGGGCATGACCGTCAAAGGCAAAGCTTCCGAGTTCCTTGGTCGTAGTCTCTCATCGCTTGGGGATTTTAAATCAAACCTTCTGAGTGAAAAGGATTTGTCTTCATCAAAACCTGCCGACCGGGAAAACTCTGCGTCTGCAGAGCTGCAAACTGCGTATTTCGATCTGAGACGCAGCTAATGAGCTAATTGGCGATAGCCGACGGTCAACGTTTCCCATTCATTTGCTACGGTAGTCCTAAACCACTACTGACATAATACACTTTTTGGCCACAAGCGTCATTTTGGGGGCGTCGTTTCCACCTCTTCTTCAACTCAACTTCTTCCCATTGGTTGGTTAGCATTTTACTGCGTCGGTCAAATCTACATGGCTTTTCCCCGACATGAAGCATTGTTTAATAATAACTCAGCAGGCAGACGTTCAGTGTCCGACCTCTTACGGGAAGCTGCTAATAGACTGGAAGAATTAGAACGCTGTACATTTGGGATCTGAAATGTTTTTCGTTGGTTTCAGATTCGGCTTTCCAGATCAATAACTCATCGGCGGATGATTTATTCTACAAAACAGACACCTCTCCACAACCACCGCAAGGCAGACGCTGAACTACAACCGTAGTTTCCTCAAATCGAGTCCGTGGGCCAGAATCTGTGGGACGTCTCCTTAAGAAGTTTCGGATGAACTGTCAGACGGCAACTTTCTTGCGCTTAGATAAGTTGCTACACATAGCAGTGATCTCAAAACACCAATAATCCCACGTTTTCACTTGCACATTAATAAGTTATTGCTGATAAAAAAATCTGAACTGTTGCGCTCCGGGCCGAGAGGTCACGTGATTCAATTTTTGCTGCTCAGCCAATCAGATCGCTGTATTGTCAGCTGAGTGCGTTCAATGTGTAAGGTGTTTCCAGACGAAGAAAGCGCAATAATAGTATTTTCTGGCGCCAGTTGGCAAAGATCTTAATGGCAAGGAAAAAGAAATAGCCCAGACCATCCATCATCCATTTTCTAACACGTTTATCCCTGCTGGGTTCGGACCGGTGCCGATCTCCAGCTGTCAATGGGCGAGAGGCGGGGTATAAACTGGACAGGTCGGCAGTCCATCACAGGGCAGAAATAGCCCAGACTTTTGCTCATTTTACTGTGATATCACCAAGACCTGCTGCGCTAGGATAGCACAGCCAAACGACTTATCCCCGCCAGAATTTGTATCCCCTGCATCAGGAGAGTGTTTAAAATCAATAAAACTTTTAACCTCCAGCTTTGCGAAGTCTAAATATTTTTAAACATCACATTCTAATAAAATGAAATAGATTTTTTTAAATTCCTAATACATTGTTCTGTTTTTAAAATCGACATATCTCGTTGTTGATAAACAAACAGCAAAAGGCTGGGGTGTTAAATGGGCACGGTGTCGTGCCAAACTAGGTATCCCCGCCAGGATTTGTATCCCCTGCGTCGGGAGCGCGCATTCAGCTTGCTGAACGCAGTAAACTCCGCCTCATTTCCAGACAATTCGGCATGAAAATCAAGATGTTTTATTTCTCTTAGCGAAATATAGGAATAGTGCCGTTACATTATCGTTCAGTTAATGGGTCAAAATTGAAAACGTAACACTTGTTAGTACGATCGTAAGGGATTGCTATGTCGGTTAAAACTAAACTGATCACTCAGTATAACACGTTCTGATAAAGTAAACGGCTCTGTGGTCATCTCCAGATGTGTCACGAAAGTATTAGCTTTATGTCATTAGATTGTTGCATGTCTGTCTGCTGAAACTAAAAACCCACCTTTTGTGCCAAAACTCAAGAATGTGGGCTACTGTTAGTCCATTTTGGAAGGTGTTACACATTGTGGCAGGCTGGACCCCATATTTTTTGTATCCCCTTGTAACTTCTTAATTTAAAGAGCTAACAGCTTCAACTTTTCTACAGTTGTTTGTGATTATAAGAGGTGTTTATGTGGCAAGACTCAAGAATGTGAGCTACTGTTAGTCCATTTTGGAAGGGGATACATATTCTGGCAGGCTGACCCCGATATTTTTTGTATCCCCTTGTAACTTCTTCATTAAAAGAGCTAACAGCTTCAAATTTTCAGCAGGTGCTTGTTGTTATAAGAGGTGTTTATATGCCAAAAATCTAGAATGTGGGATACTGCTAATCCATTTTGGAAGGGGATACATATATGCTCAGCATGATAGTCTGTTTCCAGCATACATTTCTTGGCTGACTTTGTGCAAGATGAGGACAGCATTACTTACAAATCCAAAGATTGGGCCTGCTCTGATGGTGCACGGGTATATATATATATATATATATATATATATATATATATATATATATATATATATATATATATATATATATATATATATATAAGAGGCCTTAGTCCTCAACTTAGCCTGAGGTCCTTTACCGCGTGTCTTCCTCCCTCTCATAACCCCTTTCCTGTCAGCCTACTTTAAAAAAAATTAGCCAATAGAACCTCAAAATCCCAATTACAATATTATATATTGTAATATATTTTGAAACTCCTCATACTGTTCTTTTTTTTTAAAGCGACACATCTTGTTTTCTTAATATGGTTCTTGGCTGAATTAAAATATAATTAGATCTGATCATTTTGGCAGTAACTTTATTCTGTGTTCATTTGATCACACTTGGAATCAGCTTTATATAATCCATTCATGCGGGTCTATCCACACACAAAAAAACGAACAAGTAGACAGCTGTGATGGACTCAGGAAGGTGGGTTTTTAGTTTCAGCAGACAGACATGCAACAATCTAATGACATAATACTTTCGTGACACATCTGGAGATGACCATAGAGCCATTTACTTTATCAGAACGTGTTATACTGAGTGATCAGACTAGTTTTAACCGACATAGCAATCCCTTACGATCGTACTAACAAGTGTTACGTTTTCAATTGTAACCCATTAACTGAACAATAATCTAACGGCACTATTCCTATATTTCGCTAAGAGAAATAAAACATCTTGATTTTCACGCCGAATTGTCTGGAAATGAGGCGGAGTTTACTGCGTTCAGCAAGCTGAATGCGCGCTCCCGACGCAGGGGATACAAATCCTGGCGGGGATACCTGGTTTGGCACGACAACTGTCGCCAGCTTACCTCAAGTTCTTTCTGTAAAACTGGCAGACCGTAGTAGTCATGTTTCCTCAGCCATGTCTTTCTCCAAATACGTCGTCGCCTTTTCTTTTTAGGGCTTTCTGCACACAAAATTGCACATATTGCCAAAGCAGCACGTTTCTCTCCGGTAATGTTTACAGTAGCCATCGACACTTCCGTCTTCTTCTTCTTCTTCTTCTTCTACAGTATGAGCACTCCGGTCGCGTCCGAGCGTTGCGCCCATAGACATAATATAAGAGTAGACGCGTCGTTGGGCGGGTTCTGCCTATGCTGCGATGCGTCAGAGCGTCCACCATCTTAAATGTGGCAAATCTGCAGTTACTCAGTCACTTAAACAGTATCAGAGGGACTTGAATCTCTGAATATACTTTGTATTCATAGTATTTTTTTTTGTAATATTACAAGTTTATTTTCGTATCCCTTTAGCTTCATTCTCCTGAATTTATTCTCCTAAAAAATAAAAATATTTAAAATAATCTAACCTGGCCCTATTACTCCAGGAGTAAAATAATTCTGCAAACTGTGTGTATTCTGGAAATGTTCCCCCTTAATTCTCATGATATGATGTTTTTATCATAACATTATCACTTTTGTGTTTGTTTGTTTATTTTTACTTTATTGACCTAGGACTTTTTTCTCTCATTTTATTAATTTTACCTCTTTAATACTCACCCAAAAAGTATGTTCCTAAAGGTTCACAAGTGACACGGTTTTATGAAATAATGAAGACAACAATGTTTAGATTTAACAAATCGATCCTCATAACATATACACACACTATATATATATATATATATATATATATATATATATATATATATATATATATGTGTGTGTGTGTGTGTGTGTGTATTTATTGCAGCACAGTAATGAGGCATCTTCTCTGATCCACGTTCACAATAACAGAACTCAACTTTTTTCTGCCACATACAATATGGCGGTGACGTTGACGTGCGAACCTGCGCCCTATGACGCGTCTACGTATATGATGTCTGTAGTTGCGCCGTACACAGATCGTGAGCGGTGAACTTTTAAACCCGCGGTTCCGTCGCACAGTTTGAGACGATATAAGTACCACGACTGAAAAACTTGTACAGTGTATGCCGGCTTAACACACTTACCATAACAGCTCCGCATCACCGTTCATGACCACTTCTTCTTCTTCTGTTTTAAAAGCGGTGCGCCCTTCTTCTTCTTCGTGTTTTAATGGGTGCTGACCACATCCAAAAGGATTATTAGCGCCCCTCTAGTGGTGCGCTGTGTTCCTCATCTTTATATTATCAGCAGCGCAACCAGCTACCGTAACACCTGTTAAATGTATCACTGTTATAGCTCCGAAGGTCCAGAAACTCATGTGTGCTATAGCGCAGCAACGCGGTGCAGTTTTGAAAGAAAAGATAGCCAGTGTGTGTTAGCTTTAGCCTAGCACGCACCACCCTCCGCGGTTCACAGGCTTTGTTTATGCCGGCTGAGTTGCACTTCCGCCCGGCTGGGAGAAGTCGGCAGGTTCCAGTGTTCTGAAGAACTATAGGATGACGGGAATATCGGCGATAAATGTATCACTGTTATAGCTCCGAAGGTCCAGAAATTCATGTGTGCTATTGCGCAGCAACGCGGTGCAGTTTTGGAAGAAAAAGTCCGGTGAAAAATAGATTAAAAAAAACTTCAGGAAAACTGTTGTTTTTTTTATGTGAGACGGTGCAGAGATGAAAAGTCCATATTGCGCCTGCTAATGAGCAGTAGTTCTTGCTGTTGCAATTTTTCCATCATTCATTCATTTATATCAGTTGTTCAAATTATTTATTTGTTACTTGTAAAAAAAAAAAAAAATATTGGGTACCCCCCGGCGGGTTGCGAACCTGCGACCTTTGGTGCACCAGCCCAACACCTAAACCACTGTACCGAAAAAAAGTGCCATGCTGAGCTCTGCATTTTTATGAGGTCAACTGTGTGTAGGAAGTGGTTTTGAGAAGTGGTTTTTGGTTAATTTTGTCACCACGGTAACTTTAAATGGCGTCAAGTACAAATAGCACACTTCGCACCGTCGAGACGCACGTTTTGATATATAGTTTGTGGGGGTACAGCCTACGGTTCGGGCTGTATTCACGGTGACGGAAGAATAAAAGCTATATTAAAGAAACCCTTATTAGGTGCATAACATAAGGCCTCCGCCATGCATTTTCAATGCATAGGCGGGCGCCTAATAATAATAACAACAACAATAAAGCATGTAACCTCACAATTATATAGCAATAGCCTAGTAATGGTGATAGGCCTACTGATGATAATAATAATAATAATAATAACAAAAAAAAAGCATGTAACCTCACAATTATATAGCAATAGCCTAGTAATGGTGATAGGCCTATACTTCTCATAATAATAATAATAATAATAATGCCTGCAAGCTCACATTAGAAGTCTGGTGCTACTGCCAATTATAACAATAGCCTAGAAATGATAATAGGCCTACCTACCGCTACTGATGATGGTAATAATAACTAGAAACGTTCAACTTCTGAAGAAGTTGAAGAAGGCGCCCGCCTGGTGGTGCACGTAACCGTCAAAGGCAAAGCTTCCGAGTTCCTTGGTCGTAGGCTTTTATCACTTGGGGATTTTAAATCAAATCTTCTGAGTGTGAAAAGGATTTGTCTTCGTCAAAACCAGCCGACAGGAGAAGGTCTGCATCCAAGCAGCATGGAAAATTGGTGTTATTAAAACATGATTAAATACTTCAATGTAGCATGAAAAAATGAAATATGTGAATAAAAATGATAAAGGCATTACAAACTACTAAAGGAAGTACAAACTCTGTGAAGCAGAAGTTGGTGAGACCTTCCTATAGCTACTTCCGGTTAGCAACATGTTAAGCGTTAGCTGCTAACATGGTTGTGTCCAGTATCACCGGGTGATTGTACTCTGTTAGTTTGGTCCAAATCCTGTACTGGGAAGTTCCTCAAAAAGGGTGCCAATACTTAAAGTCACCAAAGCTCACCAAAGGCCATGTGTCAGATCGGCCTCCTTTAGCAACTAAGCCTCCCCAAAAAAAACAGTCGACAGGAGAAGGTCTGCATCCAAGCAGCATGGAAAATTGGTGTTATTAAAACATGATTAAATACTTCAATGTAACATGAAAAAATGAAATATGTGAATAAAAATGTTAAAGGCATTACAAACTACTAAAGGAAATACAAACTCTGTGAAGCAGAAGTTGGTGAGACCTTCCTAGAGCTACTTCCGGTTAGCAACATGCTAAGCGTTAGCCGCTAACATGGTTGTGTCCATAGACATAATATAAGAGTAGACCCCGCATTGACTGTCGCTGCGCAGGAATTACGGGCGCCACCTTGGGGCGGTCGACTTGATACCTAATCCTGCTGATTCAAGCTGACACACTAATGATGCCTCAGCACTGTGCAGCTCATTTTTGTTTAAATCGAGGGATTATTTATGTCAGGGCTCGAGGGATAACTTTTCACAAGCAAGATGAAAAGACATTGTTTATATTTTTGATCAGAATGTAAGTTTTCTAATACTAGGAGATACAAAGTTGTTGTTAGACATTAGTGAATAAACAGCATATATATATATATATATATATATATATATATATATATATATATATATATAGTGAACCCTCGCCATATTGCGGTTCACCTTTCACGGTCTCGCTGCTTCACGGATTTGCATTGATGAGCCGTTCATTACAGTTCTCATCAGGTGGCGTGTCGGTTTATAAGAATCTTTTTTGAAAAAAGAGTGACAACTACCGATAAAAATGTGTTCTCCCAAAAAAAACTCACCTGCACCGCGGGCTTTAGAAGAAAAAAACGCTACAGAGCGGAGTCACGGATGCAGCGCCTCAGTCAAAAGAGCAGTGAAATACACACGAGTCACTATTTGTCCTACTGTACTTTGTATTTTTTTTATAATAATTTTTAATTTTCTCCCGTTCTAATCCAATGACTCGGGTCGCGGTGGGCCACGCTGATCTCAGTCAATATATTCATAGTTGAACAATAATTCCCACTTCATGCATAAAGCCAATAAAAAGTGGAATGGTCCTTCAGCCTAATTAAAGGTTTAGCTTAGGTGGACAAAGGAACGTTTTAGGAGATCGTTCCTTACAGTGTTGTTATACTTTATAGGCTGACTAGTGTGATTTATTTTTTGCAGTTTTTCTGTTATTGATTTTAGTTTGGGTATGTTTTCTGCGTTATATAAGCCTGTATACTTTAATTGCCCTTTTGTTAGGTGCAGACACCCCCAAATCTCCCGATTGTAGAGCAATAAAGGTTTGCTATTCTAATTAATTCAGAGGAGTAATGAACTATGACTACTAAGATCAACTATAACCAAGTTATTGTTTGAAAATGTTATAAACATTATACTCTCGAAGAAGAATAAACCCTTCTGATTAGGAAAAATAGACTTTATGAAAACAGTTGAACATTCTAATAAATGAAATGCCTTTTTTGGCAATGTCACTTGACATTGCTATCTAAAGTAAAGTTCTTTAAATGAGAGAAAATAAATCGCAAAATCTATTCAGGAATAAAGTACAAAACAATATAACACACATTTTACAATAGCAGCTAAAACAACTTGCATGATAAAAGAAAAATATAAAATTAATAACTGCTTTCTTGAGAAAAGTGTTGAGACCAAACGGTAGATCTGACCACATCTTTTTACACAAATGAGGAACATCATTAAGGACGCCAGCCATCCTGCACAGAGACTGTTCCAGCCTCTCCCCTCAGTCAGGAAACTAAAAAAACAAACAAAAACATGTGTCCCCAGAGATCTTTGCCAATAAGCAGGAATATATAAATAATTTTATAAGAATGCTGTAGGGGGGGGGGAGGCTCGGTAGATGACACAACTTCATAGTAATGTTACTGATTTATCAGTAGAAATATATTAAAAAGACTTACGTTTTTTCCAGTGACGGCAATAACATATGATTTACCGTAGCACTTTATTTTGAAGCGGCGGGCTGGGATGACGTCATCGGTTGAAATTAAAATTCATAATATCTCCGAAACCAAAGCAGCACAAACGATAATTTTAACGGCACAAACCTGCACAAACTAAGCACTAAAAAAAGTAGCCCAGTTTGATCGGATTCGAAGCAAAATGGGGAGATGGTGAATTCTGGATGACCTTAACAAATATTCTTTAATATCTTCAAAACCAAAACAGCACAAACGCTAATTTTAACGGCACAAACCTGCACAAGCGAAGCACTAACCATTCCGTCTATTTAACGGAGTTTTTTCTGTGGGTGGGGTGTCAGCTTCACGCAGCTCTTCCATCCCTCAGTGCCGTGTAGCCTAGCCACCGCATTTCTACCATAATATAAAACCGACATTAAATAAACGACTCACCGTCACGTAGTTGCAAGGAAAACACCCAATGGAACACCCTTCGTCTGGGTAAATTGGACTTCATTCAACAATATCCTTCAGTAATTTAGGAAAAACGGCAGCACAGCACAGCAAGCCACAAGATGGAGGAGTTCACCTCTGACCCGGAACTCAAAGAGTACTGCTTGTCTGCTCTGAATAATACACAGCGCCCCTCGAATTACGGCCGCCATCTTGGGGCGGTCCACCTGCTACCCTAACCTGCTGATTCAAGCTGAACACACTAACCATACCCCGGCACTGTGCGGCGTATTTTTGTTTAAATCGACGGACTATTGACGTCAGGGCTCGAGGGATAACTTTTCATATGTAAGATTAAAGAGATTGTGATGAATTTGAATACGGCCGCCATCTTGGGGCGGTCGACCTGCTACCCTAACCTGCTGATTCAAGCTGAACACACTAACGATACCCCAGCACTGTGCGGCGTATTTTTGTTTAAATCGACGGACTATTGACGTCAGGGCTCGAGGGATAACTTTTCATATGTAAGATTAAAGAGATTGTGATGAATTTGATCGTTTTTTAAAGCCAAAGGGAAATGAAATATTGTATTTGGTATATTTAAGATATATGCTGGATAAATTAATCTGGCTATTGATTTAAATGAAAAAATCGTTTTTTAAAGCCAAAGGGAAATGAAATATTGTATTTGGTATATTTAAGATATATGCTGGATAAATTAATCTGGCTATTGATTTAAATGAAAAAATCGTTTTTTAAAGCCAAAGGGAAATGAAATATTGTATTTGGTATATTTAAGATATATGCTGAATAAATTAATCTGGCTAATGATTTAAATGAAAAAATCGTTTTTTAAAGCCGAAGGGAAATGAAATATTGGGTGAAAATGTAATTCTCTGAAATTGGCACAGCTTGGAGTCGAACCTACGATCTTCTGCTTTGCAGCCCGACACCTAACCCACTCGACCAAAACACCAGTGTCGTGCTCAGCCGAGCATTATTGAGAGGTCAATTGTGTTAAGAAGTGTTTTTTGCGAATTCTGTTCCAACTGTAAGTCAAAGCGGCGTCAAGTACAAAAAGCCCTGATCGCGGCGTCGAGACGCACGTTTTGATATATAGTTTGTGGGGGTACAGCCTACGGTTCGGGCTGTATTAACGGTACTATTATAATAATAATAATAAAGAAACCCTTATTAGGTGCATAGCACAAGGCCTCCGCCATGCATTTTCAATGCATAGGCGGGCGCCTAATAATAATAAAGAAACCCTTATTAGGTGCATAACATAAGGCCTCCGCCATGCATTTTCAATGCATAGGCGGGCGCCTAATAATAATAAAGAAACCCTTATTAGGTGCATAACATAAGGCCTCCGCCATGCATTTTCAATGCATAGGCGGGCGCCTAATAATAATAAAGAAACCCTTATTAGGTGCATAGCATAAGGCCTCCGCCATGCATTTTCAATGCATAGGCGGGCGCCTAATAAAGAAACCCTTATTAGGTGCATAGCATAAGGCCTCCGCCATGCATTTTCAATGCATAGGCGGGCGCCTAATAATAATAATAAAGAAACCCTTATTAGGTGCATAGCATAAGGCCTCCGCCATGCATTTTCAATGCATAGGCGGGCGCCTAATAAAGAAACCATTATTAGGTGCATAGCATAAGGCCTCCGCCATGCATTTTCAATGCATAGGCGGGCGCCTAATAATAATAATAAAGAAACCCTTATTAGGTGCATAGCATAAGGCCTCCGCCATGCATTTTCAATGCATAGGCGGGCGCCTAATAAAGAAACCCTTATTAGGTGCATAGCATAAGGCCTCCGCCATGCATTTTCAATGCATAGGCGGGCGCCTAATAAAGAAACCCTTATTAGGTGCATAGCATAAGGCCTCCGCCATGCATTTTCAATGCATAGACGGGCGCCTAATAATAATAATAATAAAGAAACCCTTATTAGGTGCATAGCATAAGGCCTCCGCCATGCATTTTCAATGCATAGGCGGGCGCCTAATAATAAAGAAACCCTTATTATTAGGTGCATAGCATAAGGCCTCCGCCATGCATTTTCAATGCATAGGCGGGCGCCTAATAAAGAAACCCTTATTAGGTGCATAACATAAGGCCTCCGCCATGCATTTTCAATGCATAGGCGGGCGCCTAATAATAAAGAAACCCTTATTAGGTGCATAGCATAAGGCCTCCGCCATGCATTTTCAATGCATAGGCAGGCGCCTAATAATGATTACAAGCTTCTGACACACATTTTTGCTAACAGGTTAAAATCAGGCATAACCCAAATTATCTCTGACACTCAATCTGGATTTATAAAAGGACGCTCTATTCATAACAACATTCGACTTATTTTGGACTTAATTGACTATAACCATTTAACTGAAAATGAAGGCTTTGTATTATTTTTAGACTTTTATAAAGCCTTTGATATGATAGAACATGAATTTATGTTCAAAGCTTTAGATTTATTTGGATTTGGAAAAAAAAATATTAATGTAATTAAAACATTTTATAAAGATACAAACAGTTCAGTGTGTCTTCCACATGGTACCTCACAAAGGTTTAACATCAACAAAGGTATAAAACAAGGTTGTCCAATCTCTCCTTTGCTGTTTATTGCTGCTGCAGAAATGCTTTCCATATCAATTAAAAATGCTCAATTTGGCAAATTATTGGTGGGAGGCAAAGAGTTTTCTATTAGTCAGCTAGCTGATGACACAACCATATTCTTAAATAACCTAAATGAAATTCCCAAAATTCTCAAATTGATTGAAACATTCTCAAATGCTTCAGGTCGTAAATTAAATTTAAACAAATGTGAAATCTTGCCTCTTAAAGACTGTCCCATGTCTACTGCTTTTAATATTCCTGTTAAATCCAACGTTAAATATCTGGGTGTGCATATAAATAAAAATAAATCTGATTTAGAAAATCTGAATATTTGGGACAAACTTCAAAAATGCAAAACTCAGCTAAATAAATGGACACACAGAGATTTATCTATTCTGGGATATTTCTCGCCAAAATGGAAAGTATCTCCAGACTAATCTACCCTGCATATACATTAGGAATACCCAATTCAGCAATCAAATCTATCAACAGAATGAATTTTGACTTTATATAGAAACAGAAAACTCACTATATCAGAAAAGGTAATTTAATTAAACAGTTTGAAGACGGAGGCCTGCAAGCTATTGAATTTGACAGTATGAATGGCACTTTAAAAATAAATTGGCTCCGATCTTTTCTGACAAATCAAAATAAATTATGGTTCCATATTCCAAGCAAAATATTTTCAAATCTGTGCGGAATTAGTTTCCTTCTTAGATGTGACTTTGACGTTAAAAAACTGCCTGTTAAACTTTCCTTCTTTCGCCAGCAAGTTTTATTATACTGGAGATTCATTTATAAGCATAACTATATCCCACACAATACTCCCTTATGGAATTGCCGTTACATAAAAATGAATAATAAATCAATCTTTGCCCATAATTGGCTAGAACAAGGTGTTTAGTCTGTGATGCATTTATTAAATAATGGAGGGATTATGTCTTTTGAAGACTTCTGTGCAAAATATAACCTGCAAATAAATCAAAGTAAATTTGAAAAAGTTATTAAAGCTATTCCGCCAAATATTTTATGCACAGCTAAAGGCTTTTATGAGAACCCTAATTACAGAATCCCTGTGCTACCTGGACTTCTGATTAATGGGCACAGTATCACAGATAATAAACTGAAAAATTCAAAAATTAGGGAATGCTTTACTAATATTTTATTTCCTTTTGTATCAAATCCAAATTTTATATCACATCTTTTTTCAAAGGATCAAAAGGTAAATATTAGAACAAATTATTTAAATCTCCCAGTTCCTCCAAAACCCAAGGAAGTCCACTTTAAAATCTTTTCAGGTGTTTACCCCTCTAAGGAATTCCTTAGACTTCGATTTGCTATTGATGATAATACTTGTTTATTTTGTGACGGTGATATTGAGTCAACTGAACATCTTTTTTATGAATGTATGTATTGCAAAGCTTTGTGGGATGATGTGCACTACTGGCTTTTCCCTAAAATTCCAAGTTTACCTGAATTTTCTATAAAAGACATTGTCTCATATTTGAAAGATTACTAAATGTAATAATTATCATGGGTGAGTTTTTCATTCACAAATTTCGTTTTCTTAAAATCAAACCATATTTCCCCACTTTTCACAAGGAACTCTGCCATCTCTTCTTATCTCTGAAATTCATGGACAAAAAACAAGATGCAGAACTGTATAATATGGTGAACAGTTTGAGACTAATGGAAAACCCCTAATTATTATTATTATTATTATTATTATTATTATTATTATTATTATTATTATTATTATTATTATTATTATTATTATTATTTATTTTAATTTTTTTCTTTTTATTGTCTTTTCGTTCTCTCTGCAAGTACGGAAGCAAGTTGGATCGGCTTCTTCAGGTTTTTCAGATTTGTGTACATCTGATGCCGACACTATGTTTGTCATATATGATGTTAATAAAAAAAATAAATAAATAAAAAAAAAACTTTGCGCCTCCGCTGTTCTGTCTTTTATTTCCAGTTTGCCGACGTAATAGACATAATATAAGAGTAGACGCATCATTGGGCGGGTTCTACCTATGCTGCGACGCGTCAGAGCGTCCGCTATCTTAAATGTGGCAAATCTGCAGTTACTCAGTCACTTAAACAGTATCAGAGGGACTTTAATCTCTGAATATACTTTGTATTTGTAGTATTATTATTTTTTGTAATATTACAAGTTTATTTTCTCCTGAATTTATTCTCCTAAAGAATAAAAATATTCAAAATAATCTAACCTAGCCCTATTACTCCAGGAGTGAAAGAATTCTGCAAACTGTGATTATTCTGGAAATGTTCCCCCTTAATTCTCATAATATGACGTTTTTCTCATAACATTATCACTTTTGTGTTTGTTTGTTTATTTTTACTTTATTGACCTAGGACTTTTTTTTTCTCATATTATTAATTTTACCTCTTTAATACTCACCCAAAAAGTCTGTTCCTAAAGGTTCACATGTGACACGGTTTTATGAAATAATGAAGACCACAATGTTTAGATTTAACAAATTGATCCTTATATTCATAACACATACACACATATTATATATATATATATATATATATATATATATATATATATATATATATATATATATATATATATATATATATATATATATAGCCTGTGTTACCACTCTGCAGCTTTAGTGTGTCCAGTTTTGCAACATGGTGCAGCCTTAGTTTATAGAAGGCAGATACAAGTAGTGAAATCAGCCAGAATACATTTCCATGCAGCACAGGAATGAGGCATCTTCTCTGATCCACGTTCACAATAACAGAACTCAACTTTTTTCTGCCACATACAACATGGCGGTGACGTTGACGTGCGAACCTGCGCTCTATGACGCGTCTACGTATATAAGTCTGTGGTAGCACCACAGACATATATACGTATATTATACATATATTATATGTATAATATATATATATAATATAATATATATATATATATATATATATATATATATATATATATATATATATATATGTATATTATACATATATATACATATATTACTTATATTATGTCTATGGGTAGCACCCACTGAGCTATATAATACACTGGAGTGCTGATTTTGCCGAAAAACTGAAGTCACTGGCCGCCATCTTGCTACTCCCTACTCTCACATAATCCCATAGGATTTGGTTGCAACAACAAGCAGTTTTCTGGCTGAGTGAAAACGTTTCACAGGTAATTCTACAGTCAGTGGATGTACCAACACTATCAACTACTAGGAAATTAGGTGCTGAAATATTTTACATGTTATTCATATTAAATATATATATATATGTATATATAAGTATGTGTATATGTATATATGTATATATATGTATACACATGTAAATATATGTTTTTGTATATTGTTATTTATATATTTATAAATGTTAAACATATATATTTAAATGAATAAAATGCAAAATATTTCAGCACATGACTTTCTCAGTACGTGATAGTTTTAGAACATAACATAAAAGTATATGGCATTTGTCATTTTAAAAGTCTTAAGCCTCCCCTGAACATGAGAAAATCCTCGTTATTCGATGCTGTAGCGCACATATTCCCTAGTTACTGGGGGGAAATAGGGAGTACCAATATGGCGGCTGGTGGCTTCAAAGCGACTCGTTCAAACAGACGGTGATTAGCACGCCAGTGTATTATATAGCTCAGTGGTAGCGCCACTGTTGTATGTCTGTTTTACTTCCGGTTCGCCGACGTAGGAAAACCTTTTCTTTTATTATTTTCAAATGTCTCTCACTAATGTCAAATCCATGTCTGCAGCCAAGTACGGATTTAATATCTTTACATGTCAGGCCAATACTAAAATAGAAATCAATAAACCTCTCCCATGGATGACGTGTTTGCGCCTCCATTGTTTTGTGTCTGTTTACTTCTTCTTCTTCTATTTAATGGCGGTTGGCAACCAACCATGTGGTGCATTACCGCCACCAACCAGTAAGGAGTGTGGATCAGGCCATTTTTTTATTTTTATTTTATTTTTTATTGAAGATATCAAAATTTACAAACAAACATGGCTGCATAGAGTTCGTTTCTTCAAGTCAGCTTACATAGACAATATAGCCAGGGGGAGCATCTTTTCACACAAATTGAAATATATCTATAACATAGACTTGCTATAGAGGGTTATTAACATAAACATTCAAAGACATAAAACCAAATAAATGTACAAATAGAAAATTATAAAGATAATTAGAAAAATAAAAAGCAATGATACAAATAAAAGAAAATTATGATAAAGTATAATATGAGGGGAGAATTCAGTCTTTGTTTAGCTGTTTACTTTGGTAGGGAAGTGTTTTAGGACATCATATATTTTTTGTGCTTTAGGACCTTTCAGAATCTTTAATGATTTTATATATAGCTTAAACTCGTTTAAAAAAAAAACAAGTTTGGGAGATGATTTGAGAATTCCGCATTTATGAATGAAAAATTTAGCTAGACATACAATCGTATTCGTACAGAGCTCATCAGCTTTACTTTGCAATATTAAACCAAAAGTGATATTGTCCCTGGAGATAAAGGTTGGGAATGAAGATAGTTGTTGTTTAATCCACCTATGCAAATCACACCAAAATGTTTGCACCACTGAACATGAGAAGAACACATGGTCCGTAGTTTCGATGTCATTTTCACAGAACGTACATGTGTTATCATCTATACCAAATCGAAGTCTCCACAATTCTTTAGAGGGGTAAATGTTGTTCATTATTTTGAACTGTGTTTCTTTCACCTTTGGGGGTATAGGAAGTGCTAAATACATTGTTCTTAGTTTAGTTATTAGTCAAATTTTTGTAGGATGTTATTTTTATTTTGTCTTTCAGGATAAAGGTATTCATTAAAACAGTTTCTAATAAATTGGTTAGAGCATTTCCTATCCATAACGTTAATCCCTTGAATTGACAGAGTAGATAATTGTGGGTGAATTGGACTATATGCCAAAGTATTTTTGGTTAAAAAAATAAATTCTTGGGGTAGTGCTCTATGTAATTTATTAAAGTCTGACTCTAAAGGTTTGAAATTATGTTTAATGCAAAAATTTTCATAATTATAAAAGGCTCCGTTGGTATCTATTAAATCTACTATGGACCATATATTTCTCCCATACCAGTCTTCAAAGAACAGAGATTTGTTGCGGTGCAGAATATATCTGTTGTTCCAGAGAACAGTTGTGTGGGGTGAGTAGTTATGTACATATAACATTTTCCAGTACAAGAGGATTTGTTTGTGAAACTCTGACAGTGTTATTGGCAATTTGTCTACATTGAAGTCCGCTCTCAGAAGAAATTCCAATCCTCCAATTTTCTTGAACAAAGTCCTTGGAATACAAAACCAGAAGGAGTTGCTGTGTTTGATCCAAGATTTTAACCAATTTATCTTTATGGTCCCATTTAGACAGTCAAAAATCGATGACTTTGAGACCTCCATCTTTTATGTCTTTAACCATACTGCTTTTTTTCATGTAATGTGGTCTCTTTCTCCAAATGAAATTTAGGTTGATTTGGTTAATAGATTTAATTAATCTGTTTGGAATGGCATTGGAATAGGCCGGGTAGATATATCTAGATAAGCATTCCATCTTAGTTAGGTAGATCCGTCCTAGTATTGATATATCCCTCTGTAGTCATAAGTTTAGTCGTGACTTGCATTCTTTTATTTTATTTTCTACATTCAGAAGTTGGCTTTGTTTTTGGTCTCTGGATAAGTGGATACCCAGATATTTAATTTCAGATTTAATAGGGATATTACAGATGTCTTTCAATGGCGTTTCATGTACAGCCATCAATTCACACTTTTTAATGTTTAATGTTAGGCCTGAGGCTCTGGAGAATTTTTTGATTTTAGCAATAGTTTTTGAGATTTGGTGTCTATCTTTCAGGAATATTGTTGTGTCATCTGCTAGTTGGATGATTTTTATGTCTGTGCCAAGTACATTAAGTTTATTAATATCATTACAGTTCTTAATATAGATAGCTAGCATTTCTGTGGCTAAGATGAACAGGTATGGTGAGATGGAGCAGCCCTGAGGAATCCCCACATTAACTTTGAAGCTTCTGGTGGTGCCACTGGGAAGTAGGACACAACTGTTAATATCTCGATACAGTCCAGTGATAAATTCTCTAAACTTGACTCCGAAACCAAAGTGTTTGAGAGTCGAAAGAATAAATGGATGCTCCACGGAGTCAAACGCTTTGTAGAAGTCTAGAAAGAGAAGGAAACCATCATCTTCTATTTGGTTTCTATATTCAATGATGTCCATTACCATTCTAATATTATTATGGATTGATCTTCCCTTTAAGAATCCTGACTGTGTATCTGCAATTAGATCTAAAATCCCTGTTTGGAGACGAGACTTGAAGATGTAAGTTAGAAGTTTGTAGTCTGAATTCCTGAGAGTAATGGGTCTTCTGTTATCTATGATTCTGGAATCTTTCCCAGGTTTTGGAATTGAGACAATAACCCCATGTCTCATTGTTGGTGGAAGCTCACAGGTTTCAAATATTTCAGTAAAAACTTGTAGCAGCAGGTCTCTTAAATCTGTCCAAAAGTGTCTGTAAAAGTCTCCTGTGAGACCATCAGATCCTGGGGCTTTGTTAAGAGAGAGACGACCAATCACTGCATCAAGTTCTCTAATTGTTATTGGATTATCACATGTTTGTTTGAAGCCGTCCTCCACTTTGGGAATATGTTTGACTATTTCAAGAAAAAAAAGTTCACAGTCCATGTGAGAGAACTTAGAGTTATAGAGTTGGCTATAGAATTTAAAGATTTCAGTAGAGATCAATTTTTCATCTGTGACTTCATTATCATTAATCATCAAGGATCTGATGCTATTTCTCTCCTGTCTTCTTTTCTCAAGACCACAGAAATACGCAGAATTTTTTTCTCCCTCCTCTGTCCACTTAGCTCTGGATCTGATGAAGGCCCCTTGGGCCTTACGGTTGGAAATTTCATCTAGTTTAGGTTGGAGGTTTAGAATCTTCTGTTTATCATCTTGAGTTGGGTTTGGCCTGTTGCAGTAAATATTTAACTGATTAATAATGTCTACTTCTTGTTTTTCCCTATCTTTTTTAATAATTTTGCTGAATAAAATGGTAAATTGCCGTATTTTATATTTTAAAAATTCCCATTTTTTGGTAGCATTTGTTAGTTCCTCCAAATCGGATATTTCTTTAATTAATGATTTGATTTTCTGGCAGTAGTCATTGTTTTTAAGCAGAGCGGAATTAAACTTCCAATATGTGTGTGAGTGGACATTGTTATCATTAGGTTTGATCTGCAGTAAGATGATACAATGATCTGTTAGAGGTGCAGCAGAGATATCAGAACTAATATTATATAATAGTAAATGATTAGCAATCAGCCAGTGATCTATTCTGGATTTAAAGTTATGGTTCGGGCTAAACCAGGAGTATTTAGATAATCCTGGATTTAAATGTCTCCAAATGTCAACCAAATTATGTTTTTCATAAAAGTTTGTGAATGTGATGTTTGGGTGACTTGCAGAGTATCTACTAGGATATTTATCTAAAAAATCATCTTGAACTAGGTTTAGATCACCACCAATTATGACATTATCAGTTGAGAATGTTAATTTGAGATTGTCTAAATGTAGGCCAATTTGATCAAGTAGGTTTTGGTTTTCTCTGCGGATGTTGTATCCATAAATGTTAACTAATATGAATTTTAGACCATCAATGTTAATAATAAGAATGATCCAGTGACCATACTCATCTGCTATATGGGACACAATCCGACCTTTAAAGTTATTTAGGAGGATGGCGACCTCTGCTGATCTTGGAGTGCCATGGCTAAAGAAAGCTTCATCTCCCCACTGTTTGGTCCAAAACACAATATCATCATTCATAGAATGAGTTTCCTGCAAAAAAAGTATATTTGACTTCTTCCCTTTACAAAATAAAAAAATGCTTTTTCTCTTTGTGATGTTTCTTAAACCCCTTGCATTAACAGATATTAAAAGAATATTGCTCTTTAAACTGAACATAGAGCAAAAACAAATGAACAATCAACAACACTAGATTCCTGAGCTTAGAACAGTAACGGTTCTCTTTTAGGATATGATAGTAGCAAAACCTTGAAAATACTTTTTCATTTAAACTCACTTATTTTGGGGTTCAATACCCCTGGACGGTTGTGTCTATGGTGAGACTCTTTGTCCATTAATGAAGGCATGAGGGCCCCGGAACACCGTCTTTAGTCCTGCTTTCCTTGCTTGTTCCACTTTGGGCCACACGGCCCTCCATGCCTCTCTGTCCTCCTTGGTGAGATCTTCTGCCAGGCGGATGTTCAGCTCCCTGCAGACAGGGTGAAGTTTGGTGATCCTCCAGAGTTCATCCCTGAAGTGGCGTCCTGTGAACTGCAGGACAATCTGACGAGGGCAGTTGGTGCTGTTTGGTCCCAGTCGGTACACAGAATCCAGGATGAAATCTATCTTCTCCCTCCAGTGCGGCGCAATCTTTCCGATGATATCAGAGATGACTTGTCTCGTATTTTCATCTTTTCCTTCCTGCAATCCAATAACTCGCAGGTTCCATTTTCTTTTTCTTCTATTTCTGCTGCTTTTCTTCCAAATCCTGCGTTCTCCTCTCTGAGTTGTTTCACCTCGACGCCCAGTTTTTGACACTGTTCTTTACATCGTTTGATTTCGGCAGAGTTAAACTCCACCGCTTTGGCGATTGGTTGGTTATAGTCAGTGTGTTCTGCTTCAACTCCACTCTGAAATCCTGCATCATGCTCTGAAGCGTGCCGATGGCAGCGGTAGAGTTTTCTTCAACACGGGCTTCAACATCTTCCACGTCGTCTGCTTTGGGCTTTTTGTGTCGCTGGTGGTTTGGCAGAGATGTTAAAGGGTTTTTGGTTCCTCTACTGTTAGTTTCCATCCTTTCTGGACCACAATAGTCGTGTGTCTGGAGCGCCTTCACCTTAGCGTTAGCTTTGGTGCTAACGTTAGCCATGTTCTACAACAACGTTTTCCAGGAGGTTTTCAGAGTTACTTACATGTTCCTGGGATATATTATTAAGATCTCTCCAGTCTCACCTTAAACTAAGTCAGGGTTTCGTTGACATGAATATTTATTCTATTAATTTGCAAGGCTTTGCTACTCTGAGCTATTCACAGCACGTCTGCTCGCTTCGCCATCTTGGCCCCCTCCCGTGGATCAGGCCATCTGTTTTATTTCCGGTTTGGTGACGTAGGAAAACCTTTTGCGAGATCTCGCAATCTCGCAATAACTATTGCGAGATCTCGCAATACTATTGCGGGATCTCGCAATAGTTTTTTTCCCCCTCCATGTCCCTTTAGGGGCTCCGTAGATTTAGGGGCTCCGTAGATTTGGGATTTAGAAAGTAATTAATAAGTAAATAAAACTAATTAGTAAGTAGACCAATACTTTCTAGAGACGGTAATTATTACATTAATCTAATTAGACTTGTTTGAAGATAAAATTTGTAGTTAGTAATTAAGAACTATTTTGGAGTAACTTACCCAACTGTTATAATATCAGAGGTGAAACTGGAAGAACAGTATTTTATTAAACCTCATTTAATCCTGCAGGCATCAAAAGAACATGGCAGCAGCTGAAAATGAAATATAAAAACATACTTCAAGCAGGTAAGCCTTGAGCACATCATAGGAGTAGAGTTGCTACCTGGCTTTACAAACATTTGACATGTTAAATGACTAAATGGCATTCAGTGTCTAGCAGTGCAGCAGCATTTTTGACATAGGTCTAAATGTTCATTCTGATTTGACTTCTACTCAGCCAACAGAAAGAAGGCAGAGGCTCGTAAAACAGCGGGGGGAACAAGCACCACCACCCCTGACAAATGCAGAAGAGATGGCCCTGAGCCTAAATGCTGGAAGGCCATTGGCTGAGGGAATTCCTGGAGGGACTTCATCAGAGCCAGTCACTCCAGAAGATTTAAGTGCCTTCATAAAATGTAAGAGGTCTACCTACAGTGTTGTTATTTTTTTTATATAGACTAAATGTGATATTTCCATTTATATTACTTTGGGTTGGGTTTTTTGTTGGTCCCAACAGATTCGGATGGTAATATCTGCCTCTTGGAGCCTCCTGTCCCAACAGTACCCCATAGGCTACAGTTGTCAGTAGCCTACTCCATACACCATCAATTATGACAAATAGTATTATAAAGTGTACTCTATGAAATGCTCATCTTCACAGGATGTTGGGGATGAAGAAACCGTTTCTGCTGCCACAGACAGGCCTACAGAGGTAATTTTAATATTATATGTCTACACATCAAACAATCTACACATTCACATTTATATGTGGAGTAGCCTATAGAATCCAAGTTTATATCTATAAATGGTCATTCTTATCTCTACCCCCCAGAGTGTGGAAGAACAGCAGGAGGAAGGTTACCTGACTCCGCCAGATGGATTTGCTCCGCATATCCATCTGGAAACCTTCCGTTGAAGTTTTTTTTTTTTTTTTTTTTTTTATTGAAATATTATACAAATCACAAGGCAGCAAATCAAAGGGTGTTTCAATACAAAACAGAAATGAGAGGCATGGATGCAGAACAGCCACAAAAGGACAGACAAAAAAAATACATTTAAACCATTGAAAACAAGGCAGTTACGAGCTACAAGACTGCTAACTTATGTTCTACAATAATGTTGAGAAGTTTTTTAGCAATAGGAGTCACCATTATTTTAAGGGCTTTTACATAGAGTAGAAACTCATTGAAAAAAGTGCAAAATTTAGGAGGCATTTTCTTACATTTGGACTTATGTATGTATGACTTTCCAAGAATTATGATAGTATTTATCAGAAGGGATGTTTTTTTACAGTCTAAGATTAGACCAAAAATAATGTCTTTCTGACAAAAAATCTCCAGCTGAGGAAAACTAGGTTGTAACCATATGAAAACATTTTGCCAAAAAGTATCAGAGAAATTACAGAGAAAAAATACATGGTCAGTAGATTCAATATCAGTATTGCAGAAGGAACAACAATTGGTTTCAAATCCAAAACGCTTATGTAAAAAGTCATTGGAGGGATATATATTATTGAACGTACGATAATGAATTTCTTTCGCTTTGGGGGGAATAGGAAATTTCAAAAACTGTGTTCTCAAACAGGGCACAATATCTTTAGGAAAGAATTCTAAGATAGAATTTTTGTAAGATTGAAATGGAAACAAGATACGAGTGAATAAGTAACGAATAGTTTTATTTTGAATTGGAGTCTCTCTGAAATCACAATCACCTATTAAGGTTAGAGGAAGCTGAGGAAGGATAAGGTTAGTGGATGTTGATAAAACACTTCTAATCAAGATCAAAATAGAGTGTGGAATAGCTTTGGTAATAAGCTTGAATGTTTTTAGATTAGTAAAATTACCATATTTAGCACAGAAGTCATTAAATGCTAAAAGCTGGCCACTATTATCTACAAGGTGAATTGGAGACCAAATACCATTATCTAACCAATCCTTATAAAATACAGACTTGTTTCTAATAGTAACATATCTATTATTCCAAATCGGGGTATTGTGTGGAGTAAAATTATGATTGTATAGAAGTTTCCAATATAAAAGGACTTGTTGGTGGAAGAGAGATAATTTGATGGGCAATTTTTGAATTAAGTAATCACATTTAAGTAAGAAATCAATGCCTCCCAGCATCTTAAAGATTTGCCTGGGGATATGAAACCAGATGTTATTTGTGTTTAAAAGTGATTTTAACCAGTTAATTTTCAAAGTTCCATTCATGAACTCAAAATCAATGGCTTCTAACCCTCCATCCTCATATTTCTTAGATAATAAAGTCTTTTTAATATAATGTGTTTTTTTCCTCCAAATGTAGTTGAAATTAATTTGATTTATTCTTTTAATAGCTCTATTGGAGATCGCTAAAGAATATGCTGGAAAGATACATCTTGAAATACTTTCCATCTTAGTCAAAAAGACTCTACCTAGTAAACTAACATCACGCAGCAGCCACAAGTTGAGCTTAGATTGGCAATTATCTACTACTTTCCAAATATTTTCATTTTCTCTGTCAGCATAGTTTTTGGTTATAGTAATACCTAAATATTTCACAGTAGATTTTATGGGTATGCCATAAGCTTCTGTTAGGTGAAGTTGTGTTTGATGAATAGGCATCAATTCACATTTATTTAAATTGAGTTTCAACCCTGAAGCTTTAGAAAATATGTGAATTCTTTCCAGTATCTTTGGGACTTCTGATAACTGCTTCATAAATATGGTAGTATCGTCAGCTAGCTGGCTAATAAGTAAAGGCATACCAAGAGCATTTAAAGGAGCGATATTAGAATTTTTTATAAAAATTGAAAGCATTTCCACAGCAATTAAAAAAAGAAATGGGGAGATGGGACAACCTTGTTTCACTCCGCGTTCTATAGTAAAACGAGGCGAGGTACCACCTGGTAAGGAGACAGAGCTGTTTGTGTCCTTATAAAGAGATTGAATAATATGTCGAAATTTGGGACCAAATCCTAAAAATTTTAAGCAGCTAAAGATAAACGGATGTTCAATGGAATCAAAAGCTTTATAGAAGTCGAGAAACAAAATAAAGCCATCATCTTTTATTAAATGGTTATAATCTAGGAGATCAAGTACTAAGCGAATATTATTGTGAATGGACCTTTTCTGGATAAAACCAGATTGGGATTCACTAATAATTTTATGCAAATTTGATTTCAGCCTGTTGGCATAAATTAGGGTAAGAATCTTGTAGTCAGTGTTTAGTAAAGTGATTGGTCTGAGATTATCAAGAATTCTATGGTCTTTACCAGGTTTGGGGATTAAAATAATTACTCCTTGTTTCATAGTTGGTGGGAAAGCCAAATTGTCCATCACTTCATTAACCATATTAAAAAAGGGTTCTCTTAAATGGTTCCAGAAATGTTTGTAAAAATTGGATGTAAGACCATCACACCCAGGAGATTTGTTCAAAGATAAACTGTTGACAGCAACATCCAACTCATTGATAGAGATATCAGCATCACACAAAACTGCAAACTCTTCATCAATGCGAGGTACAAGATTCAGGATGTGACTGAAAAAGAAAGAAGCATTATCAGAAGAATATGAAGAGGAGTAAAGATGGTTGTAGAAGGAGAAAACTTCTCTGGAAATCAAAATAGGGTCAGTTATAATTTGGTCATGCACCTTCAAGGCTTTAATAGAGTTTTTTTCCTGCCTTCTTTTCTCAAGCTGACAGAAATAAGAGGTACTTTTTTCCCCTTCTTCGATCCATTTAGCACGAGATCTAATGTAGGCGCCTTTCGCCTTATGAGTATAAATTTCATCCAGCTTAGTCTGCAGATTTTGTAATATTTGTTTATCTTCTTCAGTAGGAGAAGTCTTACTGCAATAAGTGTTTATATCTTTAATTAAACTCATTTCAGAAAGCCTACCATTTTTACTTAACTTTTTCGCAAAGAAAATGCAAAATTTGCGTATTCTAAATTTTAAGAATTCCCATCTGGCGGACTGAGAAGATAAAGACAGATCTGACATTACCTCAGAGATCAGAGAAAGAATTCCACTTTCAAAGTCTTTGTTTTTAAGTAAGCTTGAATTAAATTTCCAATATCCTACTATACCTTTACGAATACCAGGATTCAAAGTCAATTTAATTACTGCGTGATCTGTCAGAGGAGCTGCTGACATGGAACATTCTGAAACAAAATTTCTCATGGAGGCGGAAATTAACCAAAAGTCTATTCTGGATTTGATTGTATCATTTGGCTTAAACCAAGAATATTGTTTCGTGTTTGGATATTTGAATCGCCAGGGGTCTAGTAAGTCAAGAGATCCACAGAATTCAGTAAGTGTGGAGTTGGAACTGCGTTGGAAACGAGAAGGATGTCTATCAAGTACTTCATCGTAAACCATATTGTAATCTCCTCCTACAATAACGTCTGCAGATGGATAGGAGAACTTAAGAGCTTCAACATTCTCGGAGATTTCAGAGAGTAACAGTTTGTTTTGCCCAGGGGAGTTAAAACCATAGATATTTACTAAAAAAGTATGATGCCCGTTAAGATCTAAAACACATATAAGCCAGTGACCGGTCTTACTAAATTTAGAAGTAAGTAATTTCCCAGGTGAGTTATAGAAAATAATTGCTAAACCTGCAGATTTAGTGGTGCCGTGATCAAAGATAATTTTATCCCCCCACTGATTAATCCAAAATTTTTCATCTTCTGGACAAGAATGAGTTTCTTGCAGTAAAAAAAAGTTGGCTCTTTCGCCCTTACAAAACAAGAAAATAGCCTTTCTTTTGGTGATATCTCTTATGCCCCTAACATTAAGTGAAAAGCAAGAAAAGGAAACATTCATAACTGAGAAAACAAGAATTAACAACAGTAGAAGAGAAATACAAAACTTGACAAATCGCACAAACGAAGCGATTGAAGACGATTTATAATAGAGGAAATATTGACCCGTTTAAGTCAAAAAATAGAACTTTGACTTTCCAACCTAACCAACATGGTCAAACTATTGTGAATTTGTAACTTTCACATTCAAGACAAAACATAATGAAAAAGTCAACTAGGTAATCTTTTGTCCGTTTATATATCCAATTCCACCTCTGTAGTAAGCCCGCTTTCCTTCTGCTCTTGCTAGCTGGATCTTTGGCCACACTGCAGCGCGCGACTCCCTGTCAGCCTTGCAAAGATCTTCTATGAAGGCGATGCGCATCTCTTTGCAAACAGCCGAATCTTTTGTCATTCTCCACAGTACATCACGATGCATTCTTTGGGTAAACTGGACGATGACTTGCCTGGTTTGATTCTCCGTGTGTCTGCCAAGACGATGCACTGAATCCACAATGTGATTGATGTTTGAGGCCCAAGAGGGGGAAATCTTCACCAGAAGGTTTGTCACCACTTCACGGATATTTTCACCATCTTTCTCTTTCAAACCTCGAATTTTTAAATTCCATCGAAGCTTGTATCGCTCAAGCTCCAGGACACGTTCCAAAAGCTCTGTGTTATCTTTTTTAAAAGCAGCCACTTCTTTTTCCGTGGACAGGAGTCGCGTTTGGCAATCTTTAATCTCAGCAGCGTTGAATTCAACAGCTTTAGCGATGTTAGCCAGCATACCGGAGTTTTGTTGAAGTTGAGAGCCGAGTGTGTCAATTTTATCAGTCAGCTGCTTTATCGCGTTAAGAACAGCACACGTCATTTGAATCATCTGCTCTTGAGTCTTTCTTCTTAACAACTGGTGGGGTTTTAGCGGGAGAAAATGGGTCTTTCCTTTTAGAAGTTCCGGCGGTGGCATCAGCTTTAGCAGCATAGTCGTGGTTAGCTAAAGCTAACTCCTCAGCACGAGAGGAGGAGAGAGGAGATTTTTTGGACGCCATAAGTCTTCTGTCAGTTAGTTATTCTTACCGTCTTGCGATTAATGATTAAAGAAGTTCGGGTGTTGAGTTGGCATTGGTTGGAAAACAAAGAAGTGATGTAAATTGGGGCAAAAAAAACGGAGCTTACAGCTCTGGCTGCACCCGGTACGCCATCTTGCCGGAAGTCCCCCTTCCGTTGAAGTAATTTTGGGAAGGGGCGAAAATACTGGTTAGCTGATTGGCCTATGTTGGTGATAGACGGGCCAAATAAACCAATCAGATTCGTCGTCGCTCGTAACAGAGCGACGACGAAAACACAACCACAAGCCAAGCTACTCTTGCTGCTGCAGGTAAAGGCTCGTTAGCTCAGCAAATAAATACTCTGTAATTCCGATAAAACTTGCTCGATAGCCACGCTAACGCTAGTTTCATCGGCTGAAGCCGCCATGTTCTTTAGACTGAACTGTCGTGCTTCCGGTTGCGTCACACCTCAACCTGCCTCAAAGCCAACGCTGATTGGACGTTCGTTTGGTGAACGGCTCCAAATTTTCTTTAACGGAGAGTATCCAGACTGATCTGCGAGTGAAACCTTGAAAGCTCGCGAGATCAGGATGGTCTCACGAGGCTAGGAGGAAGGTCCATCAACTTCTGGTGCACAGATGGACACAGTTCAGTGATTTACAGTAAATGCCACAGTTTCATTCTGAATTTTAGACTACATTCATAATGTAACTCTAATGTAATGTATTTTCAGTTGCCAGTTAAGGAGTTATATGGACTTCTTCTTTTTAAAAAGATAGAAAAAAAAACAGCAAAGAACTTGTATACTTGGACTGCCAGATCCAAAAGGCAGATCTGGAAATCGACATTCTGAAACTAAAGCTAGAGGTGAGTGTATGGTCACAGGTGAATTCTAGGAAGTATTGAAACTATTTTAAAATCTTTTTTTTTTTTTTTTTTTTTTTTTTTTTTTAGCAAATAAAGAACACCATTTAAATTGCTGTGATAGGATAGGGACATGACAAAAAAATCCACTCTGGGCCTCAAAATCCTTTCCCGACGTAATGTAGCTCTTTACGAAGTAATACAGCCTCTTCGTCAACAGGATCATCCATAAAAGGACATGCCATTTCATTCCCTTTGATGCGCTCTGCGTGACTGAAATGTGCGCAATGAATATGTCCCCAAAGAATCAATGAGGTGTTTAAACACCACTTCCTCTTTAAAAAAAGGGAGGAGACCAAAATAAACTCTGGGTTTTCTGAAGAAAACCTGCTCCCGACCAGGTTAGGTTCACAGAGTAAATTGCCATGGTAACTGACTCTGAGTATAAGTTACCTCTCTTTCAGAAACGGGCTTGACTTACTCTGCTTTCTCAGGTTTAACTTACCTCCCTTTCTGAAACAGAAAACCCAGAGTTTCCCTCATTTCAGGGTTAACATATTCAGAGTTTTCACTTAACCTCCTTTCTGAAACAGGCCCCTGTTCTGTTCTTTTTGTTATTAGACCAGTCTGACTCCTGACCAGTTTATTTTAGGTTGTTGGTTGTGGACTGTTAGAGTTTTTTGGACACTGGCTCCTTGCTGTTTGGCTTGGTGCCCTTTTTGGTTTTCTGCCTGTTTTTGCTCTGTTTATTTCAACCTCTGCTTGTCTGGCTGATTTGTGTGTGTGTGTGTGTGTGTGTGTGTGTGTGTGTGTGTGTGTGTGTGTGTGTGTGTGTGTGTGTGTGTGTGTGTGTGTGTGTGTGTGTGTGTGTGTGTGTGAGTGTGTGTGTGTGTGTTATGAATATAAGGATCAATTTGTTAAATCTAAACATTGTGGTCTTCATTATTTCATAAAACCGTGTCACATGTGAACCTTTAGGAACAGACTTTTTGGGAGAGTATTAAAGAGGTAAAATTAATAATATGAGAAAAAAAGTCCTAGGTCAATAATGTAAAACAAACAAACACAAAAATGAATGCCAGACCAGATGTACCTCCTATGAAGAGGAAAAAAAAATACAGAGCAAAAAGTTACAATTTAAAATAACAAATACTGAGAACAGTAGGAGAACTCAGTACAGTGAGGAAAAATAGACCCTGATGTCCTCCAGTATCCAAAGCCTATAGCAGCATAACTAGGGAGATGGCTCAGGGTAACCTAAGCAGCTCTAACTATAAGCTATGAAAAAAAAAGAAAGCTTTAAGCCTAGTAATGACCAAACCATGCACATTTATTGGAGGATATGCAAATGTGTTTGAGTGTATAACAGTAGAGATTCACATTTTGTGTATAGAACTCCTGTATCATGAATTGAGGTATTTACAAATAGTACAGAGGAATTATTTGTAGGTAAAATCCACAAGTCCATATACATATGTGGTTATATTACCGTAATATAGATTTACTTAAGCCAACCCACCCAGTTCAAGTGATGAATACAATTTTGAGTTTGTCTCCAATACTTACAATACCAAGCAGGATATCAATGCAGAGTGCTACCTTAATAAATAACATATAATGGGTTGCTTATGAGTGATATCAATGAACACCTCCATGTATTTGTGATCAATGATTGTGAGTGTGAGAAAAACGGATGATTACACAATTAAACATAGGAGAATTAGATCAGATGAATTCTCAACTGCTGCAACATACTGGTGACCCGTCCAGGGTGTACCCAGCCTCTCGCCCAGTCAACGCTGGAGATGGGCACCAGCAACCCCATGAGGGATTAAGCGGGTCAAAAAATGGGTGGATGGATGGAATTCTCAACTGCAATTAAAAATGAAATACTGAACCAAAAATGGTGTAATCTTTATCAAGAAAAGGACAGTGATATAGCTTATGATATATTCATGAATACATTCAAGATATATGATAAAAACGTCCCTCTTCAACAAATCAGTAGGAGGCAACAAGAAATCCACACAAGCACTGCATTGATCACAGACAGAATAAAAAATGCCTGTAGAAATTAGTTTTATAGGGTTATTACACCATATTATTACACTACAACAGGAATAACATTAAAGACATATGGACAATGTTAGCCAAAAAGGCTTCAACCTGTGGTGGTTTTCCTGACTGCTTGATTGATAATGTTTTTAATGGGTTTAATAACTTCTTTTCTAATATAGGGCCAAATGTAGCTGCAGCGATAGACCCAAATGGTTATGGGGGAGGGGGGGGGGCAACAATTAAATGCAACAAGTGCAACGATAAAATATCAACGGACTGGTTCTATTTCATATAGCCTTCGCCCTTTAAGGCTCTCGCTAGTGGGTTTATCCCTTCGCGCGCACGCGAGCACTGAAAACTTCAGTCCACGCCCACCTGCTGTATGGGCCTCACTCCGGTCAGTATAAATAACGGTCAGACCGGACAATCGGCTCCCATTTTTTCTTCAGCGACTGAAGAGCACTGATCAGGATCAAGATGTCCAGCAGCAGCAGCAGCAGCAGCAGCAGCGGCAGCAGCATCCGTCTGTGCCTCTCCTGCCAGAAGGGCTACATCATGGGGTTTGACCTCCATGCCGTGTGTGAGCGCTGCCCGGTCCGCGGCATGCAGGCCTTGCCCTTATTCCCCATTCCTCCTGCCCCTTCTGTGAGCTCCTCCCGCTGGAGGACAAACAGCGGAGGGTAGCTAGCTTCATGGCGGCTGCCGAGGAGACTTTTTCCGCCACAGACAGCTACTCGCTGGACAAAGCAATTGCGTTCTTTTACGCTGGGCGGGAATCGAACGGCTCCCCGCTTCTCAGCTGGGGAGCATGGCCGAGGAGGAGCAGCAGCTGGGCGGGCGTTCAACCGCTCCTGGTCTCCCGCCATCAGCTACCACCCCGCTCCCGGCTGTTGGCGCGCTCCTCCTGGAGCTGCCAGCGATGATCCGGAGGGCCGCGGACAGTAAAGGTTTGGCTTTACCCCAAACCCCGCCACGATCGGACGATCTGGCGGGACGGTTCGGTTCGGCTCACGGCCACCGCCCAGACCCGATCTGGCCTCAGTACCCTGCTGTCATGGCATATCTGTCAGGTTCAGCAGCTGAGCCCGCCAAGCTAAAGGCGCTGGTCTCCACCTACGTGCCTTTAACTCGGGTGGAGGGATTCACCAAACGGGGCTTTCCACCTGTTCCTCCTCTGGAGGCCAGCCTCGGCTCCGTGTTTGGGGCAAAGACCAACAGACTCGCTGGACAGTGGCCTGTTCCCCCCGAGAAACACGATCAGCTGACCGTGGGGTTTTCTGATCTGTCCCACCAATGTGCCGTCCAGCTTGCTGCGGCCACTAATAACATCGCTCTCCTGGCCTTCAACCTCTCGAAGACGCAGAGGAGCTGGATCTGCGGGCCGAGGTGAAAAGCTAGCTCTGCAGCTCCACTGACGGCATCCTCAACCTCTGCGCTGCCTCAGCTGTCTGCTCTGCCCGCATTTCCGCCTGGCAGACAATCATTCAGTGGAACATCTGGCTGCACCTTTTTTCCTCCATCCCGAAGGATCTGAAGAAGGAGATGCTGGGAACCCCCATCAACCAGGATGCCCTGTTCGGGCCTCACTTTAAGTCGGCGCTGGAGAAGCTCCAGAAAACCGCAGAGGAGTCGCAGACGCTTAGGGAACTGGTGCTAAAAACCGCAGAGGAGTCGGAGACGCTTAGGGACCTGGTGCGGCCTCGCTCCGGCACCTGCGTCCCTCGCTCCTCTGGGGGCTGACGGGATCTCCGTAACCAGCGGCAGGAGTCCAGGCGCTCCACGGCACCTGGACTCTCACGCTCTGCTCCTCCAGCAGCCTCCTCCCGGCACCAGCAGCCCTCCCTAGCGCAGCAGTCTGCGGCCAGAGAGGCCGTCATCAGCCGACAGGACAGAGGAGACAGGAGGCAGGGAATGTGTGTCATTTGGAATCTATGAAATGTTTTGATATAAAACATAAACCTTCCTCAGAAGGCAAAATCCCAACAGATACCAGCCTTGCAGTGAGATCGGACGGCTTCACGCACATTCTCCACCCACGGTGAGCCGGTAGCCTCTAAACTTCCGTTCCAGCCGAGACAACCCCTGAGCGGCCTGAGCCCAGAGAAACTCTCTGCATTCAGCCTAGGCTCACTCACGGTGCTGCTGCTCCTCTTCCTCACTCCTCACACCATGGGAGCAGAGGAAACTCAGCACAGCGGCAGTCAGCTGGTAAACGACGTTTTACCCATGCTGACGTCTCTGGTGGTGTAACGTCAGGTGGAGCTGCTCCATTAGAGCAACATGTTCACAGAGAAGCTCCCTGTGCTCAGCCAGAGCCCACCGAGTTCTCTGCTGATGACTCCTTCTCTCCTCCCCACTCATCGCGCAGTAGGAGCGGAGCAGAGACCTCGCTGTCATCACAGCAGCCTTCTGTGAAGCGACGCGTTATCCACACCTCCCCTCAGCTCGGCCCTGCTGCCGCTCAGAATCTTGAGGCGAGTCTGAGGGTTAAAGCCGTGGTTCGGGTTGACCCACAGCCCTTTCTGCTCGGGCCCCCCAATGGGTTCCCCCCGGAGAATCTCCGAGGAGGACGGCGGCAGGGGCCCTAGCCCTACACGCTAGTAAGGCTAATTAAATATGGGGTAAGGCTAGGGCCTTACCCCATATTTAATGAACTAAAAATAAGTCCCACTGTACCTTTCCCAGATACTCCATCATGGGTTTTTAGGGAGGTGACCACTGTTTTGGGATTATTAGAAGAAAAACAAAATAATGACATCGACAAATACAGGGTGCAGAGTTATTTAATGGAGAGGCATAGTGAGGATTTAACTATATATACACAGATGCATCTAAACTAACTGATAAAAGAATGGGTGTTGCTTATGTCATTCCAAAATTAAACATAAAAGTCGGAAAAAGAATCAGTGATGATTTAGCAGTTTACACAGCGGAATTGATTGCTGTGTGGCTAGCTTTGCTTTGGGTGGAGGTCAATAGGCCAAGGAAGGCAGTAATTGCTTCAGATTCCCGCTCAGCTTTAATCAGTATTTTACATTTCAGTCAAAATCAAGGCAAGACATTGTGTATGATATACTGCAAGCTGCAAATAATCTAATAAAGTCAGGAATTAATATAACTCTGGTATGGGTACCAGCTCATATAGGAGTAATAGGAAATGAGTTAGCAGATAAAAGTGCTAAGCAAGCAGCTAGACATTCTAATATAGATGTTGAAGTAAACTACAGCAAAGCAGAAATTAAAAGTATGGTCAAAAACATAGTTAAGGGTAAATGGCAAACATTATGGTACGGTGGCCAGACTGGAAGACAGTTCTATAATATTCAGAATAAAGTGGGAAGACGTGTGGGAAGCGGTTAGAGGCGACGCCGAAGTACAGAGCCACGCACAGTAGGCGTCTGCACAACGGACCTGCCTCGGAAAGAACGCCGCCAGTTACCTACAACCCCGAGAAGGCAAACGGACAGTTCATGGAGTTGTAGTTTTTGGATAATCCTCTATCCATGAGTGGGCAGATCCTCGCGTTGTATATAGTTGTGTTTGTTTTAATAAAGCTCTTTCTTTGCATAAACATCTTCCTGGCAAATGTTCATTTCCTCTATAAAATCATTCATGCCCCTGATGGTAGCCTAATAATAGTGTAGTAGCCTACATAGGATAACATGAATATACAGCATTATATATATATATATATATATATATATATATATATATATATATGTATATATATATATATATATATATATATATATATATATACATACACATACACACACACACACACATTGTTATTGGGGATCTGCCAACCAATCACGAGTGATTTTACTTGTTTGAAAGCAGTGGTTTCATCCAATACTGAGTAAGGATATTCAAGCCAGGCCTGGCCAGCTGCGATTTCGCTGCATTCATATGCTAAATATGGCCATTAGCACTCTGAAAGCTCTCCACATACGTCATTGTCCGGTTCCGACAATTTGTGGCACTGACAAACGGCGACAAGCGCGGATTGCAAATTGTTGTCAACTGCCGAAAATGAGGGAGATCTCCGGTCGTTTACGGGGCCGAAAATCACACTTTTCATGCAGTGACAGTTCCTGTCTCACCCCCCACGGTTCACAGGCATCGTGGAGACAGTTCTGGCCTCTCCAGAGCAGAGCGCGGCTCTCCTGTCGGAACTGCGGGAACTCTTGGAAAAAGACGTAATTTCCAGGGTTCCCCACGGGGAGGAAAATACGGGGTTCTACTCCCGTTATTTCCTGGTCCCGAAAAGAACGGGAGGAATGAGACCCATTCTCGATCTGTCCCAGTTCAACAAGACGATCATGGAGAGACGGTTCCACGTGCTGACAATCAGACAGCTGCTGGAGACTATGGCAAGCCGATGAGGCCAATTATCGTCTGTACAATAACGCGCAGTTCCAACCAGTATTTTACGCGAGCGCGCGTTTTTTACATATGCCCTTGGTGCAGAAGATAAATGAAATCTTTAACAGAAATGTTATTATTAATTCTGAAAATATTATCATGTGAATATAAATACAAAGCATACAAAAATGCAGCTGTATTAAGTGACCTAATTTATTTTATTTAGCTTTTAATTTCTTTTCAACATTTAGTGAACAAGCAGAGTGAGTTTTGTGTAATATCAGACTTTATTATTGAACTAAGCAGGATTTAGACAGGATCCGAAAGGAAGGTGTGTCTTCTTTCTGTGCTGCAGTGTTTTTATTGGGTAAAACACCTTTAAAGGTATACTATGCAACCGGGGTTGATTTTCCAGCGAGGCTCCCCCCAGAGGGCGAAAGTAAAAGTGCACTGTCGTAAAGATGCTCAGCTGTTCTGGTTTCTCCGTCAAGCCAGGCGCGGTTGTTTTGAGCTTAGCAGACAGGTGAACGCAACGAAAAGTGGAAAAAACAGCAGTACAAACAATGACTAACACAGTAAAGGTATGAACATCAAGCTCGCCAAGCCGCGGCCGCCGCCTCGCCAAGCCACAGCCGCCGCCGCCGCAGTAGCGTCTCGCCAACATAAAAAATAAAAAAATAAAATAAATAAATAATAATAATTATAATAATAATAAAACTCAATATGCCTGCATGTTTATTTGACGTTAACACGCGGTTCTTTGTTGTTGCTTTCGCGCGTGCATATAGTGAATGGCAAGGAAAAAACACGCCGTAAAGCGAGACTTCTGAGCCTGTGTGTGCGGGCCGAGGGCTCTTGCAATTGCAAGTGCGGTATTTCCCCCACAGACCACCAGGGCGGCCGAGAAAACCTTTGTTCGACCTGAAATGACTCATTTAATCATCCAAAACGGTATGGAACACATTAATTAACTGAAAAATGTTGCATAGTATGCCTTTAAGTCTAGTGGCTGAGCACATAAAAGACAACCTCCTGATAATATAATATGCAAAAAACGGCACCAAACGTTATTAACGCCACCGCACGTATTTTACGCGAGCGCGCGTTTTTTACGTCACCCACGCGTTCTGGCTGGAAACGCGCGGTGACGTAAAAAACGCGTGCTCGCGTAAAATACGGGTTGGAACTGCGCGTTATTGTACGGAAGATAATTGGTTTCATCGGCTTGCCATAGAGAACGTTCACCAGAACGACTGGTTCACTTCCATAGATCTGAAGGACGCATACTTCCATGTTCCCATCATCCCGAAACACAGGAAGTATCCGCGCTCTTCCTTCCAGGGGATTCCCTATCAGCACACCCAGCTGCCGTTCGGTTACTCTCTTGCCCCACGCACGTTCTCCAAATGCGTGGAAATGCCGCTGCAGCCGCTGCGCTCTGCAGGAATGAGAATCCTCTTTTATCTGGACGATCTGCTCTTACTGGCTCGATCCAGAGAGGAAGCGGCGGTGCAGACCAGAGCTCTGGCCACACACCTGACAGAACTGGGCTTCTCCATAAACTGGGAGAAAAGTTCTGTTCTCCCGTCCCAGCTGATAGTTTATCTGGGCATGGAGCTAAACTCAGCCACCATGAGAGCCTGACTCTCACAGCCGAGAGCAGACGCGCTGTCAGCGCTGCTCCGCCGGGTCAGACCTCGCAACACAGTGACAGCTCTGACCGTCATGCGGCTGCTGGGGATGATGTCAGCGCCCCACGTGGTGGTTCCGTTGGGTCTGCTTCATATGAGGCGCCTGCAAAGATGGTTCAGTTCACCCGCCTGCGCATAGACCCTGTGCGCCACAAGAGGCGGATGATTGCAGTCCCTCCGTCAGTGGGAGCCGACCTGGCCCACTGGGGAAACCCCCCCCCACACACACACACACACCGGGACGTGTGACCTACGTCACACGTCCCGAAATGTTTCATAGGGGTGGCCAGATGGAGCCAATTAAACTCTTGGGGTGGCACTGAACCTAAAAGCCATAATTTCAGTATTTTATTCTACTGCTGTAGTAAAGCTGCCTTAGGACTAATAATAGAAAACTATTTTAAATACTTAAGTAAATACCTACTAATATCTTTTGGTTTTTAATTTTAATTTTTTAATGATCTAATGTGCATAGACCAATAACAGTACAGTTAACATTTTGAGTTGAACAACCATTCCTTTTTATTGTGTAATTATATTTAGAATAAGGTATACATTTATTAATTTATTGGAAAACAAAACCGTTACTAGGGGAAAGTAGATACTGGCAGATGCAAATAAAAGTGCGATAGAAGGTCAAGAAGAGTGCCTGCCTACAATTTACACTGGCCAGTGGGGTGGCCAGGATATGGCATGGGGGGGCCATGGCCACCCCTGGCCACCCCCTGGTGGCGCCACTGCCAGGTAGTGGGAGAAAAGTGGCCAGACCACACGTCTCTCCACATAAACGTGCTGGAGCTCCTCACGGTGCTGTAGGTGACTCAGCATTTTGCTCCTCTGCTGCAGGGTTAGCATGTTCTGATCCACACCAACAACAGGGTCGCAGCGGCATACATAAACCGGCAGTGCGGCGTGCGCTCAGCTCAGCTGCTGAACGTGGCCAGATGGCTGCTGTGCTGGGCACGCACCAACCTGCTCTCCATCAGAGCAGTTTACATCCCCGGTGTCCTGAACAGAGGAGCGGACATCATGTCCAGAGGGTGTAATGTTTGTACTACAGTACATAAAGAAAGCAAAGTCTTTCAAAGTAATCTAGTTTATTAACTAACAGCATTAGTTATTGTAGCTCGGGTTTACAGCCCTCGTTTTCTTCTTCTTCCTGTAGCTACCTCTTGCTTAGCCTCTTGCATCACCACCTACTGGTGCTGCATATCATTACATCCCCGTTTCAAGCTTTTTTTTTTTTTTTTTTAACGTGTCAACTGCTTTCACTAACAGAGTCACCAGTAACAACATCACCATTAACAACAGAATCAACATACAGACCTCAGGAGTTAACAGAACTTCATAATAACAGAACTCCACATTGAACAGTCAAATTTTTTTTCTTTTCTTTTTTTTTTTTTTTTAAATTTGTTCAATCAGTCTCTCTGGTGGTCTCCGTGTCCTAGCTGACCTTCTGAAGACCTGTGTAGAACTAGTGTTGTTTGGTAAAGCATCATTACCCGCACTGTGTGTGTCAGCAGTCTCTCTGGCCTGATGGCCTGCATCTCTCTCTTCCTGACCCTGTTTCGGTGAGTCTTGTTCCTGAGTCTTGAGTAAACTCCTCCGGTTTCTCCTGAGTACTTGTCCATCATCTGTCTGTATCTCGTATGACCTGGGGCTCACTTCCTTGAGGACTGTGGCCTTTCGCTCCCACATGCCGCGATCCTCAACTCTCACAGTGTCATTTTCCTCCAGAGCCTTCAGCCTCCTGGCTGTTTTATCATAGTTCTCTTTTTGTTTTTGTTTGAGCGCTGTTTGCTTTCCTGTCAGCTGTTTTGTGTTAGTCCTTAGTGATAGGTGTGGCAGCGTTGTACGCAGCTTGCGACCCATGAGGAGCTCAGCTGGGGAGAATCCGCACGCCAGGGGTGCAGTGCGGTAGCTCAGCAATGCAAGGTAAGGGTCAGATCCACTGTCACTTGACTTCTTTAACAGTCTCTTAATGATCTGGACACCCTTTTCAGCTTTCCCATTCCCTTGTGGATGCAGTGGACTGGAAGTGATGTGTTGAAACCCATAGTCCTGTGAAAACTTCCTGAATTCTCTGCAGTTGTACTGTGGTCCATTGTCACTTATGACAAATATAGGAATCCCATGCCTGGAGAAAACACCTTTCATATGAGTAATTACCCCAGCAGCTGATGTGTTAGAAAGCTGGGCTATTTCTGGATAGTTAGAGTGATAATCTATTATCACAAGATAGTCTTTACCATTCAGGTGGCATAGGTCAGTTCCCACTTTTTGCCAGGGTCCTGTGGGTACATCAGTGACCAGCATGGGCTCTTTGGTCTGTTTATAGTGATGTTTAAGGCACGTGGCACATGTGGATATCATATTATCAATGTCATTATTGATTCCCCGCCAGTACACTGCCTCTCTTGCTCTTCTCCTACATTTCTCAACCCCGAGGTGTCCCTCATGAATGCGGCACAGCATGTCTTGTCTCATTGACTGTGGGATCACCATTCTATTGTGTCGGAGCAACAGGCCCTTTACCACACTCAGGTCAGCTCTGACTGGATAATATTGTGGACAGCTGCCCTTCTTCCAGCCATTTTTTAGGTTGTCCATCACTCTTGTCAGAGTAGCATCTTTTCCTGTTTCCTGTATTATCTTTTGCAGCATGACATCAGACACCGGCAAACCTGACATCACTGTGTCCACATGTACTGCAACATCGGCAGCACTGGACGATACTTTAGCATCAGTGTTCGGTAGGGAGGCCCTGGACAGTGTGTCAGCCACAACTATGTATTTTCCTGGGGTGTAGACGAGCTCAAAATCATATCTTTGCAACTTCATCATAAGCCGCTGGATTCGAGGAGACATCTCATTCAGATTTTTTTTTATAATTGAGATCAGCGGTTTGTGATCTGTCTCCATAGTAAAGGTAGGTAGTCCATATACGTAACAGTGAAACTTTTCACACCCATAAACCAGCCCCAGAGTCTCTTTCTCTATCTGAGCATATCGTTGCTCAGTGTCCGTCATTGTTCTGGAGGCATAGGCCACAGGTTGCCAAGTGTCACCAACTGATTGCAGTAATACGGCACCTAAGCCCTCCTTTGAGGCATCTGTTGATATTTTTGTCTTTCTTGCCGGATCGAAGAAGGTAAGAACTGGCTCAGTAGATATCATTTGCTTTAGCATTTTCCACTCTTTGTCATGTTTCTCTGTCCACTCAAACACAGTTTCTTTTTTTAGCAGTTCTCTCATGCATGTTGTTTTTGATGACAGATTTGGAATGAATTTGCTCAAAAAAATTAATCATCCCTAGAGCTCTCAATACACCTTTCTTATCTGTGGGATGTGGCATCTCCTGGATGGCTTTCACTTTTGAGTACAGAGGCTCCACCCCCTCTCCTGATATCTTGTCACCCAAGAAGACAACCTCCCTGACCCCAAACTGGCACTTCTCTTTATTAAGTTTCAGCCCGCTCTCCTGGACCCTCTGTAAAAGCTTAGTAAGTCTTTCATCATGTTCCTGTCGTGTCTTTCCCCACACCACTATGTCATCAATGTAGACTCTTGTGCCTACCAGACCCTCTGTTATTCGCTCGACTGCCTTTTGAAAAATCTCAGGTGCTGATTTAATGCCAAATGGCAGCCTGAGAAAACAGTACCTTCCAAACGGGGTGTTAAAGGTGCATAGTTTGCTGCTTTCAGCATCTAACTTTATTTGCCAAAAACCCTGTGAGGCATCAAGTTTGCTAAAATACTGAGCACCTGCCATCTCGCTGGTGATCTCCTCTCTCTTAGGAATCTGATAATGTTCTCTCTTAATATTTTCATTTAGATCTTTGGGGTCTAAGCAAACTCGTAACTTTCCATTTGGCTTTTTGACACAGGTGATCGAATTTACCCAGTCTGTGGGTTGTTCTACTCGCTCAATGACCCCCAGTTGTATCATCCTGTCCAGCTCTTTTTTCAGGCTGGCGCGCAGTGCAACTGGCACTCTCCTTGGGGCATGTACAACGGGCTTGGCATCACTCTTAAGTTGTATTTTGTATGTGCATGGCAGGGTGCCTTGTCCTTTGAAGATGCCTGGGAAGCTATCTACAATGTTATACACCCCTGCACCTTGTTCAGTCACATCTACAGTGTCTCTATTGAGCTGATATATTCTTCTGACCAGACCCAAATCCTCACAAGCCTTGTCTCCAAGGAGTGACTGTCCCTTAGGAACGACCACAAACATTATATTGTGCACATTACCCTTTATATTCACTTTGAGTCTGCACACGCCCTCTGTTTCTATGCTTTGCTGGTTGTATGCCCTGAGTGCAACAGTATTTTTTCTTATCTTAGGTTTCTCCTTAAGCTCTCTAAGATCATTAACATTTATAATATTCGCCTTTGCCCCAGTATCAAGCTGAAATGAAATCAGTGTCCCATTTACCACAAGGGGTGCCACCCATTTATCTCTTTTATCTGCATTCCTAGCTTGATATACATCAGTATTCTTTGTTAATGGACCCTTTCCATCTTCCTTGTTTACCATACTGATAAAAAGCGAACCACTACCATCACTTTGGTCTCCACTATCATTGTCATCCTGAACAGTATGTACTTTTTTATCTTTGGACATACACATTCTGGCAAAATTATGTAAACCTCTGCATTTTGAGCATGCTTTTCCAAAAGCTGGACATTTCCTTGGTTTATGATCACTTCCACATCTTTTGCAGCTGAACATGCCATCATTTGTGTTCCTATTCTTGAGCTTAGCTGTGCGTTTCTCTCTGATGGAGACCGTGTCCACTGCCTCGCATAGCTGACTGGCAGCTGCTGCGCCTTGTTCTCTTTCGGCGAATGTTTTTGCATGTTCTCCAGCCATTTCACTGGCTTGACAAATTTTTACTGCTGTGTCCAGTGTGAGATCACTTTCCCTCAAAAGTTTTTCTCTTGTCTTTACGTCCTTAGTGCCAAACACTATCTGATCACGAATCAGCGAGTCCCTCAGTACACCAAAGTTACATGATGCAGCTTTTATTTTTAATACTGTCAGGTAGCTGTCAAACGACTCATCTTGTTGCTGCACTCGGGATCGAAACACGTACCGTTCAAATGTTTCGTTTTTTTTAGACAGGCAGTGTCCATCAAACTTCTGCAGGACGACATCCAACTTGTTTTCCTCCCCGGTCTCAAACGTGAACGTATTGTAAACTTCCAGCGCTTCCGGGCCGGCAATTGTGAGCAGCATAGCAATCTTCCTTTCATCCGGCTTGGAGTCCAGTCCCACTGCCGACACGTAGAGCTGGAACCGTTGCTTGAATGCTCTCCAGTTAGCATCAACGTTCCCTGTTAGCTTTAACTGCTCGGGCGGCTTCATTGCATCCATAGTTGCGTAGTGGTCCTAACTGCTGTCTATGAAAACAACAAACCTACCACTCCTGGTACCATGTAATGTTTGTACTACAGTACATAAAGAAAGCAAAGTCTTTCAAAGTAATCTAGTTTATTAACTAACAGCATTAGTTATTGTAGCTCGGGTTTACAGCCCTCGTTTTCTTCTTCTTCCTGTAGCTACCTCTTGCTTAGCCTCTTGCATCACCACCTACTGGTGCTGCATATCATTACAGAGGGGGTCTTCGTTACGGAGACTGGACCCTCCATAACGACCTGATCTCTCAGATCTGGAGCAGGATCAGCAGGCCAGCAGTGGACCTGTTCTCCACACGAGATAACGCATAGTGTCAGCTGTGGTTCTCCCTGAGCCCGAAAGAGGATCCTCCTCTAGGAGTGGACGCCTTTGCACATCCGTGTCCACAGACGCTCCTTTACGCCTTCCCTCCGGTTCCGCTGATACCGCGGCTCCTGGACCAGGTTCGCGGCGAAGAGCATTGGGTAATTCTTATAGCCCCCGAGCGCACAGGTGCCCCGTGGTTCCCCAACCTGCAGCAGTTGCTGTCAGGCCGCCCGTGGCAGCTGCCGTGGAAGGAGGATGCGCTCCACCAGGCAGGAGGGGCGATCGGGAGCTACCCGGAAATAGGCCAGCGTCTCTGGGCCTGGCCGCTGAACGGGAGCGCTTAGAGAGGCTCGGCCTTCCGCAAGAAGTCGTGCGCACCATTCAGGACGCACGGGCTGCCTCTACAACAGCGCTATATGCGTCAAAATGGAAAGCTTTTAAACGCTGGTGTGCGGAGAAAGGTTTGGATCCCATTTCATGTCCTCTAGCCATACCTACAATTCTCCAGCAGCTCATGGACAGGAATTTAGCCCTCAGCACAATTAAGACTTATACTGCGGCTATTTCCTCTTGTCATGAAGGTTTGGTGACAGAACTGTCTTTAATTATCCTCTGACAAAGCGCTTCCTGAGAGGTGTATGCAGACACAGACTTGTGTCACGTCCACTGGTTCCTCAGTGGGATTTGCGCTGGTCCCGCCGTTTGAGCCCTTAGATCAGGCTCCAGGGAAACTCCTGTCATTGAAAACAGCTCTGCTGTTAGCTCTGACGTCTGCAAAGAGAGTGAGCGATCTGTCCGCCCTCTCTGTTTCTCCTTCCTGTCTCAGCGTACAGGGGGACGGCAGCTCAGCAGTGCTGCGTCCTAATCCTGCTTTCACACCCAAGAGCATCACAAGCTCTTTCAGGTCGAGGGTGATAACTTTGAATAGCTTCTATCCTCCTCCTCACTGCTCTGAGGAGGAAGGCACGCGGCATCTCCTCTGTCCCGTCTTTAACCCACTAGCGAGAGCCTTAAAGGGTGAAGCCTATGTGAAATAGAACGTTGGTTACGTACTGTAATCCAGATTCTATGGATATAGGCGTAGCCCTTTAAGTTCTGGGCCTCACTGGTTCCTGAATGGCTGAAGAAAAATAGCTATGTGGGAGCCGATTGTCCGGTCTGACCTTTATTTATACTGACCGGAGTGAGGCCCACACAGCAGGTGGGCGTGGACTAAAGTTTTCAGTGCTTGCGTGCGCGCGAAGTGATAAACCCACTAGCGAGAACCTTAAAGGGCTACGCCTATATTCATAGACTCTGGGGTTACAGTACGTAACCAATGATTTGAACTGGCATGGCATTGATCAAATATGTAATCAACTGTATTATAAAACCATTAATCTTATCTTTCATATATATATATATATATATATATATATATATATATATATATATATATATATATATATATATATATATATATATATATATATATATATATAAAATTGTCAAGATTATTGCCTGTGCACTGTGAATAATATTTGATTGTGCAAAACCCATCCTGAATAATCTTTTACTTGTACAGTACGCTCTATGAAGTATTTAGTATTGTATTAGTTGTTTTTGAAAGTTCTTAAACATATCTGAGACCAGGTGTTTTGTTCAAAATGACTGATAAATCCTCTTCCCATTTTATAATAGGAAGCTATATTGAATCATCTGGTTTAGACAGTGTCCTGTATAATTTAGACAGCAGTTTAGGGGGGTTTAGATCTAGGCGCTCTAACACATTTATTAGAATTTGTAAACCACCTTTAATGAGCTTATTTTTTATTATAGATTTAGTTTGTTGATATTCTAATAATTAAATTTTATTAACATATTTAATATATCAAATGTGATAAACTCAGTTCCTTCAAATATATGTTACAGGTAATGAATACCTTTACTCTTCCAGTAAGGAAAGTTTATCATATTATTTTTTGTAGGACGTCAGGATTCTTCCTGATGGGTGTGCAACTGCATGGGATAAGTGATGTCATTTTAACAAACTCTCACTATGCTGTCAGAGAAGAGCTGATGCTGATATTTTAAAGCATACATGCCGTTTTATATTTGAGCTAATAAATCAGAAATCTTGATATCATCTCATGTTTTCTGTTCTGTGTCTAGCAAGGGCTCATCTAAGGGATTTTGTTTTAACCATTTTGAGATGTATTCTAACCTGTCAGGATTGTGTGGAGTGGGAACCCGAATTCAGCCGCACACAGAGCTTTGCTTTAAGAGTTTTATTGAAAGAAGATGAGATGTGGAGAAGGTGACCAGAGAGGCTGTACCGGACTGGAGCAGGAGGGCTTTGGGACGGGACCCGAGCAGAACTTGGAACGCTGGGGTAGCAGGAGAATCAGCAGCACAGCAGAGAGCTACTTGGAGCGCTGGGGTAGCATGAGAATCAGCAACACAGCAGAGAGCTGCTTGGAGCACTGGGGTAGCATGAGAATCAGCAGCACAGCAGAGAGCTGCTTGGAGCACTGGGATAGCAGGAGAATCAGCAGCACAGCAGAGAGCTTACTTGAAGCGCTGGGGTAGTAGGAGATCCAGCAGCAGAGTGATTACTTGGAGCGCGCTGGAGCTCTGAAGTTGCAGGTAAGCCGGAAGCACAGCAGTGTGGTACTTGAAGCACTGTGGGGGCTGCAGTAGCAGAAGAGAGAGATCTTTGAACTCCGGGGATGCGGTAGATCCAGCGGCGTAGCAGAGAGGGTTCTTGGAGGTGCAGGGGTGGTAGACGTGGGAAACTCAGAAAGACAGACATAGGTAAATCTATGTCTGGCTGACGAGGGAGAGACGAAGCTCGGACAGACAGACGTGGGAAAATCTCTGGCTGACAGTCATGGGAAGGTTGACGAGGGAGAACGAGGTTTGGATGAAGACAATCCGGCGGGGAAGAGCAGACTGGTTGGTGGAGGCTGTTTAGTTTTCTGTTTTGGGTTCTTTCCTGCTTGATTTCTTTTGTTGTTTATGTTCTGTCTCTGGTTTGTCTTGGAGTTCTGTTAGGATCTCGGCACTGCTGCCTGGCCTGATTACTCACTCTGCACATCTGCGCAGCTCCACTCCGCCTGCAACCATCTCTCACTGATTTCACCTGTTTCCACCTCCATATAAACTGTTGACCAGTCATCAGTGCCAGGTCATCTTTCTGCACATTGGGGGTAAGTCAGATTCTGCCGTTTTTTTCTGTTTGCTTACCAGCTTGCCTGCCTGCCTTTAACCCAGCCTGTCTGTTTGCCTAGATATTTTGACCTGTTCTGCCTTTTTGTTAGTAGTCAAGCCTGACTCCTCACCAGTGTCGTTTTTGGTTGTCAGCTGTGGACAGTCTTAGTTCTAAACTCAGTTTTCCCCTTTTTGGCTTGTTGCCCAGTTTTGTTTTTTCCTGTTTTTGTTCTGTTAATAATTCGCTTTTTATTCCAACCTCTGCTTGTCTGACTGAATATTGGGTCCCACATCGTGAATCATTACAGTATGACCTTTTAGGACCAATCGCCAGACCAGTACGTTGTTTTTTTTTTTTTTGCTTTTTCAAAGCTTTTTTTATTAACATGAGCCTGCCACGATCCCGAGGCTCTTTCCCCTGCAGAGCTGTGAGGCAGGGAGCATCATGGAGGGTTCCAGGCTGGTTATCTGCCCCCCTGGGTATGTTGCCAGACGTCCCCTTTTATGCAGCAGTGCTACTGTGCAGCCGCCCCACCGTCATAAACGCCAATGAGTGGCAGGTCTGGCTGAGACATCTGTTCCTGTCCCTATCTACGTGGGTTCTGGGATCATGGGATCCCTTTTCGATCAGCAATCGGCTGACCCAAACCAGCGGCCGTCCACCGCTTTCTACCCGACAGACCGGAGTTCTCTCCTACCTGGAGCTGAGTCACCCACAGCTCCTCCTAGTGACTCCTCAAGCGTCGAGTACAGTTCGTTGGAGGACCAAATAAGGAGTTTTGCTTCCATCATTAGGCGTCTAAGAGAGACTTTAAATTACCATTATTCAGCTGATCTGGAGGCAAAATTAAAGGAGGTAGAAGGGCATTACTGAACAGCCCTCAGGTCATTCTGCAGCCGTCCTGCACCTGCCTCCGACGGTCCGGCCGACACCCTCGGCTCCTGCACCTGCCTCCAAGGGTCCGGCCGACGCCTGAGCTCCTGCACCTGCCGAGGAGGGTCCATCCGATGCCAGCCCGGCGTTCAACGAGGGTGCTGCGCACGCCAGCCCGGCATCAGAGGGTCCTACAATGCCAGCTGGCATCAGAGGGTCCTGCCACGCCAGCTGCCAAGGTCTTTGCTGAGGGTGGTTTTCCTTGGTCTTCTGTTGCCGGGGGGACCCGCCTCCAGCCAGCCCTCCCCAGTCAGGTTCTGAGGGGCCCTAGGTGAAGCTCCGTTATCGGCCGCCTGATGCTCTGCTCCGTCACTGGCCGCTGGAAGCCCAGCTCCGGCGCATGGTCTTCCTCTTGAGACTCTGCCACGCCCTGACTGTTTGGGGTCTGTTCCCCGGGACACCCCGTGGACTGAGTTTGCCCTTTGAGGGTTGTTTTCTGTTTGGACTTCTTGTTTGGACTTATTGATATTCCTGCTTCTCAGAGTTTTTCAAACACACGTCCCCATAAACATGGTGGTGAGGAGTGTGATAATACATAGTGATGTCATCCAAGCACAAAATCGATCTAGCTAACATAAATAAGACAAGATGTACTTTCTTGATCCCAGAATTGGGGAATTATTTAGCAGCAGCAGGATAACATATAGAAATCAAGCTAAACATAAGACCTAAAATATGAAGTGGAAAAGGATCATCTAAAAATGTCTAAACATTCTTACATCCTATAGTTAAATCCGTTTTGTTCTTAGCAGCCCCCTATTACTGGCCTACTCAGTAAATGCTTTTAGCTAAGAAAAGATCTTCACGATTCTTTAGAGGGAGAAAAGATCCAAAGATAAATTGAACGTATGTAAGAAATTATGGGTTTACCAAAATATATAAATAAAGGTGAGCTAGAATTACAGCCAAAAAGAAAAAACTTTTTGGCTGTAATAGTGTGAAACTTATTTGTCTTAAATTACCAAAGAATATCAGAACAATTAGCATAAAAGTAAATTGAGAAAAATGGTCTGACATTTTAGCTGATCCTTTGTAGAAATATTTCAGGTTTTGTTTTGTTTTTTTAAACTAGATGTAACGTTCTGTTGTGGTTTTGATTTAGCATTATTTCTGTTTCTTGTGTTAGAGTTATGCTTAGCCTGTTTTTGTTATCTGGCCTTTGTTATTAGTTTATTTCAGCCCTTGCCTGTTTAGCCTTATTTCTTACCTTAAGTTTTTGTCTATCAGTCTGTTGCTCCCTTTATTATTTCCACCTGTTTTGGTTAATTAGTCCCGCCCTGCTCTTCTGTTCCGTTCGTCTATTTAAGCCCACCTTCGTTTCTGCTCAGTTGCTGGATTATCTCGTCTCGTCCCTGTCCGTTACCTCATGGTAAGAGCTTTGCAGCCTCTGTTTATGTTATATGTTGTTTACCCCGAATTATCTGTCCTGTTTTTTGAGTCTGTCCCAGCCTTTTTTACCCTGAGGATCCGTCATCTTTTTCAATAAAAACCCTTTTTAGCATAAGCTCCGTGTTTGGCTTAACTTGGATCACCACATCAAATTCATTACAGTATAATCCAGCCACCATGAATCCAAAGCCAACACATCCCTCTCCCGTACGGAGGAGCTATGCTTGTCCCGGCCTGACGCTCCATTCACCTCTAGCAACCACTCACCGGATTTCGTCTGTCAGTCCCCTTCCCGCCGTTCAAGCCAGATCCGGACTTTTTTCTGGAGGGTGACGCGGAGGGTGATCCAGGAGCTCCGTCCGGACCTTTTTTTGGAGTCGGTCCCAATTTCCTTCTCCTGGCGATGAGGCGCATGAATCGCCGTTGGCGTCGGCGGTTCCCCTTCCGTCAGGAGGAATCAGTATCTCCGCCAAGCCCATCATCCCGCCGCCGGAGGAAGAGGACGACGGCTTGTTGACCACTCCGCCAGCCGTTCTAAGCAGCCGTCAGTTGAGCCTGGTCAGCCTCAAACGGTCCGGTGCTGCTCACCCTTGCCGGTGTTTGCCCCGTCATCTCCTCCGCTGCTTCCTGTCAGCAGGGACCGGGGTCCTCCACTTCCCTGTCCGACCCCGCCACAGCTCCTCCTAGTGGTGAGCAGAAGCTGTTCACAAGGAGTTGGAGGACAAAATAAGGACGTTTGCACCCATAATTAAACGCCTCAGGGAGGCTCTTCTCAGTCATTATTCAGAGGAGCTGGAGGGGAAAATTAAAGGAAGTTGAGGGACATTATAGATCAGCCCTTCAGGCCTTCTACAGCCGACCTAACTCTGTACTGAGATCTGGAGACGCCTCGGCCCCTGAGTCTGTCCCCGAGGGTCTGGAGACGCCTCGGCCCCTGAGTCTGTCCCCGAGGATCTGGAAGGCGCCTCGGCTCTCGTGAAGCCCAACGAGGGGGGTCCAGGAAGGATCTGCCTTCTGCCCAAGTCCAGAGAGGTGGTCCAGGAGGACCTGCCTCTTCTGACCTGCGACGTGGGAACCCAGAGGGGGCCCGCCACGGACGTGCGACGGTAGGAACCCAGAGGGGTCCGTTCACTGCGTGCTACGTAGGTACCCAGGGGGGTCCGTCGCAGACGTCCGACGTGGGAACCCAGAGGGGTCCGTCGCGACGTCCGACGTGGGAACCCAGTAGGGGTCCGTCCGACGTCCGACGTGGGGAACCCAGGGGGGTCCGTCGCAGACGTCCGACGTGGGAACCCAGGGGGGTCCGTCGCAGACGTCCGACGGGGGAAACCCAGGGGGGTCCGTTGCAGACGTCCGACGTGGGGACCCAGGGGGAATCCTTCGTTCTTCGGGCACCCAGGGCCGCCGAAGAGGAAGCAGCAACCTGTGGCCTCCTGAAGACTTAGAGCCTCATAGTATTGTTGTTTAAGCCAAGACTCCTTATTACCCTCATGGACAGCCAACCTCTGGGAGAGACTTTATTGGATGTCCCTTTCTGAGACCCTTCAGGAGCTGATCCTGAGACTCCTGGTGGCTAAGGGTCTGACTTTGGTGCCTGAAGCCTGTAGCCCGGGGCCTCCTGAAGCCTGCAGCCCGGGGCCTCCTGAAGCCTGCAGCCCGGGGCCTCCTGAAGCCTGCAGCCCGGGGCCTCCTGAAGCCTGCAGCCCGGGGTCTCCTGAAGCCTGCAGCCCGGGGTCTCCTGAAACCTGTAGCCCGGGGTCTCCTGAAACCTGTAGCCCGGGGTCTCCTGAAGCCTGCAGCCCGGGGTCTCCTGAAGCCTGCAGCCCGGGGTCTCCTGAAGCCTGCAGCCCGGGGTCTCCTGAAGCCTGCAGCCCCGGGGTCTCCTGAAGCCTGCAGCCCGGGGTCTCCTGAAGCCTGCAGCCCGGGGTCTCCTGAAGCCTGCAGCCCGGGGTCTTCTGTAGTCTGTAGCCCTGTGGCCTCTGTAGCCTGTAGCCCTGTGGCCTCTGTAGCCGTTAGCCCTGTGGTCTCTGTAGCCTGTAGCCAGGCTCTCACCTTAGCAGCCTGTAGCCAGGCTCTCACCTTAGCAGCCTGTAGCCAGGCTCTCACCTTAGCAGCCTGTAGCCAGGCTCCCACCTTAACGCCTGTAGCCAGGCTCCCACGTTAGCAGCCTGTAGCCAGGCTCCCACGTTAGCACCTGTAGCCAGGCTCCCACGTTAGCAGCCTGTAGCCGGCTCCCACGTTAGCAGCCTGTAGCCAGGCTCCACGTTAGCAGCCTGTAGCCAGGCTCCCCGTTAGAGCCTGTTGCCAGGCTCCCACGTTCTGCCTGTAGCCAGGCTTCCCCTTCAGTCGCCTTTAGCCAGGCTTCCCCTTCAGTCGCCTGTAGCCAGGCTTCCCTTCAGTCGCCTGTAGCCAGGCTTCCCCTTCAGTCGCCTGTAGCCAGGCTTCCCCTTCAGTCGCCTGTAGCCAGGCTTCCCCTTCAGTCGCCTGTAGCCAGGCTTCCCCTTCAGTCGCCTGTAGCCAGGCTCCCCTTTAGTCGCCTGTAGCCAGGCTCCCCTTCAGTCGCCTGTAGCCAGGCTCCTTTGTTAGTCACCTGTAACCCGCTCCTTTTTCTCGCTATAGCCAGGCATCCCCCTCAGTCGCCTGTAGCCAGGCTTCCTCCCCTTCGGTCGCCTGTAGTCAGGCTCCTTCGTCTGTCGCGCTGTAGTCAGGCCCCTCGTCTGTCGCCTGTAGTCAGGCCCTTCGTCTGTCGTCCTGTAATCAGGCTCCTTCGTCTGTCGCTGTAGTCAGGCTCCTTCGTCTGTCGCCTGTAGTCAGGCTCCTTCGTCTGTCGCCTGTAGTCAGGCTCCTTCGTCTGTCGCCTGTAGTCAGGCTCCTTCGTCT